>NC_064284.1:37175667-37218280 GCF_019186545.1 Solanum stenotomum | reverse complement strand
TTTATTTAAATATAGAAGAATTTTAGTATGGCTTCTCGACTTGGTTCTGAGATTGAGGTACAGTCAGATCTAGTACTACTTTTATTAGCTTTGTCTTTATGACTCCGTCTGATGAGCCGTGGTTTTTAGCCCGAAATTGAGTTTGATAAGTATATGTCCGGCTAAAAAATTATATTTATGCCGGATAACTAACTTCTCTTTTATATAGACCATGAACGGATCTAAGCTTTATTTAAATATAGAAGAATTTTAGTATGGCTTCTCGACTTGGCTCTGATACCAACGATACAGGATCACTGATCTGGCGGTAGTCCGTCAGGTCATAGATCAAGCAAGTAAATATCCTTAGAGGTAGTCCAACTACATAAGAATCGAAATACACAAGAATTTTAACATAGTTTCTCAGACTGCATGGTTTTATTATTTTACCAAAGCAAAGGGCCTGTCAAGAATCTAATACATACTTTTATTAAGCACATGTGTCTGATAGTTCTAACCGGGTATGAGGTGCCCTACTTATCAAACTCAATTTCGGGCTAAAAACCACGGCTCATCAGACGGAGTCATAAAGACAAAGCTAATAAAAGTAGTACTAGATCTGACTGTACCTCAATCTCAGAACCAAGTCGAGAAGCCATACTAAAATTCTTCTATATCTCAATTATATTTTAGATTATATATATAGGTTAAATTAAACATCTAATTAATTAAATATTAAATAATAATACTTTAATTAATTATTAATATATTACTAAAAGTAGGAAGCTCCAAAGATGAAAATCTATCTTATTCGTGTAATAATTAGTAAATTGTAAGTTGCAATGAATTTTTTAATAAACTTATTATTTTAACCCTCTACTAAATTAAAAGTTTAATTAATTAAATAAATATTAAATAATAATATCTCAATTATATTACAGATATATATATATAAAGAAGCACCTATCTTCAACGTTGGGTTGTTATTTTACCCCTATTTTATATCAAAATATAATAAAAACATCTAAGTATCTATGTTATACATGTAACATTTATATTGCAATTAAATTCATTGAATACTTATAATTTTATTAATAATTTTTGTATTACCTTTTCTAAAATGCATGTCTGCTCTTCTCTTTTTCCAAAATATAATTAATTACATCATTTTTTTTACGTGTTAAGAGCTTACTTTTATAATTTTCATATATTTAATCTTCGTATTCTCATTCTTAATCTTGTCCTTTCAAATTTCTCACACAAATAATAAAAGAATACAAATGAGTAATTATTCCTTAAAGACAAGAAATTAAAGTAGATACATGATCTTTTAAAGTTAAATTTTATGTTCTATCTTTTATATATTTATTTTAATAGTAATTGAACTTTCAAATTTCCATGTGACTTTTCATATTTCCACAATTTTTATCCTATAAATTTAACTTTTTCAAGAAAGACTTTTATTTACTACTCCTACAATTCTTGTATGTAGGAGCTCTAAACTGGTGAAATAATGTCATAATTATTTCACAATTTGTAGTGAAAGTTGTGAGATCCGGTTATACAGTCACGAGAATAGACAAGAATTTAATTGTTGAAGCATTGGACTTGGTGTGTTAGTTTTATACATATTTGTAGAAATTAGAATTATTATGAGACTTTTCTATCTCTTTATATAGTTGAATTGTTACTCTGTTAGCAACTCGCTTTAATTTCAAATTTCTATTTTGTATGCTCAAATATGTACTATTTGTTTAGTTTTTTTTGTTTCAGTTTTCATTATAGAGACTGTCACAACCCAGACCGTCGTGATTGACACCCACACTAACCCTCCGGTGGGAGAGCCACTACTACAACCCAACTACACAACTTAACGAAAAGATTGACATTTAAAGATACGGAATCAGGTTTAAATATCTAAAGAAAACTGGAGTTCCCATGAACTCTGAAAGTTAACAAAAACAAACTACCAACATTGCGGAAAAACAACCTCTAGAATCTGATAGTCATTGTACCAAAAAATCTAAAGTGCAACAAGTCTTAAGAAAAAGGGGTACAACCCCAACTAACATAAGAAATATCTAAATAGTCTAAGTCCGAAGGAAATGGACTAAACAATAAGAAGGACTCCATGGCAGCCTGAAAGAACTGGCTCACCTTTGAAATCCGATCTCGATCACTGATCTCCTAGCTGAGGTCTATCAATAGCCGCCTGAAGATGCCCTATACTCCACAAAGAACGAGCAAGTGTAGTATCAGTACACAACCATAGTGTACTGGTAGGATCACGCGGCTATCTCCGTAAGTGAAACATATATAAGCAGTCACAACATAGCAAGCATAACATGTACAAAATATATATATATACACATCGGTTATCATTTCAGGAGCAATGTACAGTTCCATATTCTCAATAACAAGTAGATATGACAATTCAATAGTCCTCTCATGGAACCCATACCCAAACTGTTAGTGTGACGGCCGTGACATTCGATCCCAATTAGTGTGTCGAAACATGACATCCAATCCAATATATGTGTCGGAACGTGACAACCAATTCAACGTATGTGTTGGAACGTGACACTCGATCCAATCAATCAGAACCACAATCACATTCTCACTCATAATGTACATACTCATAATCATACAATCAAGTGTTGAATCATGGCATACATTTGTTCATTCATACTCATTTCTGTAGGTTTGATCATGTCACGCCCCGAGCCTACACCCTAAGCGGGACTGGTACTCGAGAACCATTGATGGCCCCAAGAGAACCCTTAGCCTAGCATAACTAATAGAGGAATACTTACTCATGATAAAAATACTTTAAAAAGTAAACTGAAATCTCGAAAGATTACTTAGAATGTATAAACAAACATTCACTAGCCAAAACGACACTCAAGTCTCAAACATCAAAAAAGAAATGGAAAGACTCAAGAACTAACATCAACTAACTGTCTATGAAGCCTCTAACTACTGAGATGGACGTCGGTACAAGATCCACGACATCCTAATGAACTAAAATGATACAAAAATAAAAAGGGGTCCTCCGGAAGCATGGAGGTTCACCAACAACTCGGAAGCTCAACTAGAATCAACGATGTGCTGGATGCTGATCCTTGTTACCTGCGTATGCATCATAAAAAGATATAGGACAACTGACATTAGTACATTGAAAGTAGGAGCATGCGAGGGAAATTCTAAAATAAGACATAAGCTTGAAAGGAACTAAAGGACATACATGGTCTCAACTCAACTCAACTCATTTCAATATAAAGCAATAATGTAAATGCAATATAAAGAAAAACTTTTACAACATGGATAAAAACTCTGTGTATTTAGAAATACAAAGATAACTCAGTTTGTATGCAAGGATATAATATAAACTATGTTTGTATGTGAAAATACAAGTAATCTATATGTATATAAGAATACAAAATATAACTGTGGGAGTTTTTCTAACCGACAACATCACTTAAGAGCTATGTGATGATACAATGTTTTGCCTCACGCTGCCAGGGCTGTCCTATACCTTGCCAGGGGCATAAAACCTAACTACTAAGTGGATCCACTAATCTATGCTAAAAAGCACTAAGGAATCGTCTAAAAAGTATGACCCTTTTCTACCCATGATATCTACATAGTTTATGGGAGTTGGGAGTTGTCTGAACTCTCCCCCATATCGGTGCTCAATACTACTCCCAAAATATAATACTAGCTCATATGTTTAAAAACAAAACTCTTTTTGTGGTTTGAGATAATTACTCAAAAACTAGCCCAAATACACTCTAGGAATCAATGTTTCCTCTTTTGCTTAATTGTGAAAGCATTTACTCTTGTACTGAAAAATTAGCCCAAGGCTCTTTTGGAAATCGGTGTTTCCTTTCTTGTTTAAATGTGAAAACATTTTCTCTTTGGGAATACATAGTCCCTATATACTCATTTTGAAGAAACGACTTCACTCTTTACTCAACTCAAAACTCAAGTCTTAAAACAAGTTTAAATCATTTGTAAAATACTTTTGAAAAGACTCTAAGAACTTGCTAGACTTGGCTCTTAACTTTCCTTAAATTTGAATTTATGGATTCAAGGATTGTGATTTGTGATAGGAAAGATCTCGTGATGTTTAGGAGTGTTTTTAGATAGTTAAACAAGAGAAACGATCAAGAAATCACTATCTGGAAGCAAGTCCGTGAAGCGGAGATACATTTTAATATTTGGTCGCGAAATAAATCTTGAGGCAGAAGGATCTGTGACCACTCCGCGACGCGGAGAGAAAATTCCCATCCTAAGGAACAGGTTTGCGACGCGGACCTGGTACCTAGATTTGACCGACTTTTTCCTTCTTCGTTTTCTAACCCCAATTCGCCTAAATTCGATTCTTTTTCTCAAATACCCTTTAGATTCAGATACCCAGTATATGTACACAAGAATCTATTTGTAAACGACACTACAATCGACACGATTTCCTCTAGAACTCAACAATCCCAACTTAACTCAAGAACGAAAGTCAATATTCAAGAACACAATTCAAAATCATCAACTTTCAACTTTCTAGAACAAATTTCGCTGAACTAAACATGATTGGCGCGTGGGTGAATGAACCTAGCACTATGAAAGTCTCACATACCTCTTTAGGGATCAACCCTTGGCGAAACGACTTCGATTCCGCAAGAAATCTCCCAGAACACTTAACTTTTCTCCTCTTGAGTTCTTTATCTAAAAACCCTAGTGTAATTCTTAATTGCTTAAACTAAACTAACTGAGTTTAGACCCCCAAATAATTCACTAAAAACAGATTCAATTAATTGGGTAGTGAAAAGACCATATTACCCTTCTAAAATCCGGTTTTGACTTTCCTTATCTAGACAACCCAATTTCAAATAGGCATATCTCCCTCATACGAACTCGAAATTGAGCAAACTCGGTGGCATTGGAAAGATAATTCAAATACGGTATCTTGTAGACCACCTAACTCATAATTTTCTAGGAGTTATGATCATTTTAAGTTGATCCAGAACCTAAACTTAGCCAAACTTGCCAAACTTTCCAAATTTGATCTTTCCAAAAATGTTTTTTTTTTCTATTCTACCTCTTTCAAATAACGGGGTGTTACATATCAACAATGTTTCATTTACATACATACATGCATGCATTACAATGAAGCAATTACCAACATACATCACACAAACAAAAAATCAAACCATCACATACCTCGAAACCAAGCTTGAATTCCCTAAGGCACTTGAATCTTTCCTTCCCGGATTCTTTCCGCTTGTTCGTGATCTAAAAACAACAAATTAATGCAAGGATCAATAAACGAGGCCTAATTACCTAGATTACAATCGAAATTATCAACCCTAAGCCAAACCCAAGATCCCAATACCCAACTTAGGGCTTTTTCCACCATTAGTTTCAGGTCAAAATCCACCCCCAATGATAATTATCCAAGAATCTATGTTCTATGGATCAAAAAATGGATTAGGGGAGTAAAAACCTTACCTTTCGCGCTAGAAGAGGTGAAAAACTGTCAAGAACTTGCCCGTGTCGTTTCTTAGCTCTCAAGAACAAAAATTGCAGAATACGAACATTTTTGGGGTTTAATCCCGACTTAATTCGCGACTGGACCGCTACGGTGGACCCCATCCCGCCACAGCGGCCCCGCCTTGGTGGGATATATCCCGCCTTGACGGTTTGCGCGGAGACAGAATGTTGGAATTAGAGTTTCAAACCCCCAATATTTCACAACACACCTTCAATCCTTGACATCCAAAAACTACCGCCCATTCACGCTAAGATTAGTTTCGGGAGTTCTATTCACCCGAATTTGATTTCGTAAAGTCATACAGACTCCCTAACGTCTTGGCTATCCACTCATGTAACCAAAATCATTATTGAATCTTTCATTCATTACCAAATTTCCCTAGACCTCGCACGACTCATATTTCGTCCAAATCTGGACTAGGCTAGGAATTTTCAAGTCACTAGTCAAAAGTTTTCTGGCCCCAATTCTTTCCCCAATGGCTTTTCCCTAATGACGGAAACATGTCGTTACAGATACAAAAGCAAAAAGAAATGTCAAATTGTCTTGCTCATGTGTATCTTTTTTTTGTTCATTGTACTTATAATTTACATGTACATTAACTTTAATATTTACGAATGGATGTGATAGAATGTTTACTCTCCTTCTTTTTTTTTAAACAAAAAAGAAGGTGAAACATATAACATTAGATTAATGGCGAAAAAGTTATGTATGAAGAGACAATTAAATTCTAATAAAAATAGTAGTTATGTTTATAAATATTCTGATTTTCAAAATATCAATATTAAGACTTTTTACACCTTAATTTATAATATATTATAATTAAATAATTAGTTTAAAGTCTTGTGGATAAAAATCTAATATAATATTTTTAACACAGTCATTATAATTATCAGGAGATTCAAAAGACAAAATAAAAAAAAGTTGAAAGATTTATTTTTTCCTTTCGGTCAAAGTTAATCTTACACCATTTTTGGTACAAAAAAGTAAATAATCTCCTATCAAGCTTTTAATTAAGGAAATATTAATGTTGCACTACAGTTTGCAGAGACTAATCTCATGCAATCTTTTTATCTTTTCCCTTTTGCTCTACAAACTCATTTTTTTACTTATAAATAAAGTTTATTTTATTAATTTCTCATATTATTATCTCAATGCATTCACTTGAGAGGTCATGAAATTGGAGTGTCGCAATTAGTAGTGGGACAAAGTAAGAAACCTCAATTAGACACATTTTATAAAAACAAACTCAAATCATATTATTTAATAATATTAAAATTTTTAAGAAATAATACTCATTGATACAGGTTACACGCGCAAAGAACGTGTTCGGAAACTAGTATATATATAGAGAGAGAATAATTGTATTTAAGTATAGCTCTTTTAGATTTTTATTGTGCTAATTAACTGAGCTACAACAGTGCTCGATAGGATCAAGCGGTATGACACAGTTTTTTTCAAATTTAATTTTTTTGAAAACTTTTTATTATGCGTGTGAAATTTGATTATATGAATAATTACATTTAGGCATAACTGTTTAGATTCTAACTCATGATAATTGTTTGAGCTACATATAGGATCGAGAGGTATGACATAACTTTTCCCTAATTTAATTTTTTGAAGATTATTTCAGTATGGGTGTGAAATTTAATTTTTAAATTAATATAAGAAAAAAAAAGAGAAAAAAACAAAAAAAGGGGTGATTTAGTGAAAGCTGTGGTAGCTTAGGACGATGAAGAGGTTATATATATTCGACGAATCTGGTTTATTTGTGATGGAACTTATACTTGTGAAGATGTAATTTTTGTCATCCCTACCATGATTTCAGACCCAAGTTCCAAAACCCTAGTGCTGGATCATCTAATTTGATCTAAGTTTTTTTTTTTTTTCAATTTGAATTTGATAGAGATGAGTCAACCATCAGTGGTGCTAGCAACGGCTAGCTATGATCACACTATAAAATTTTGGGAGGCCAAGAGTGCCCGCTGCTATCGAACTATTCAATACCCAGAATCAGTAAGTTCCCTTAAATTCCATTTCTCTCTATTCAATTTTTCATTCTATGCTTTCTTTTATCTTTTATTTTTTCTTGTGTGTTGGGGTTAGTTTGTGTGTCCACAGAGTTGCTGCTACAACACATGCAGAGGTTGATGTAGTATGCTTTTCTTTCCTTTTGGGAATACTTGGTTCATTTTATTAATTGTGGTCACTGCAACCCTAGTTTAACCATATTTATATCATATTTGGAGGTGGATGCCCCTGTATTTTATTCAGATGTCTAGAAAATGAAATTAAGATGAATGAACTTTTACATTAAGTGTTTCTGCCAAACTGCATTCTCGTATATATGTGACTAATGTCATTACGGGATAAATTTGATGCCAAGACTGCAAATTTGGAGAAGGACTCAAGCGTCACTTTTTAGTAGCGTTATTCTGTGCATTACATTAAGTGTTTGATCTTTCTTTCACCAACTAGTTGAGATGCTATTCATTTATCCAAACAGACTATATTGGCAGGGAAGGTATGATAGACGTCCAAAACATATGGAGAATTGTTTGCATTTTAAATCAACTTAATTTTGTTGGAATAGTTGTCTGATATGTCTGCCTTTACCTTCTTGACCTGTATACAGCAAGTTAATCGTCTTGAAATTACTCCGGATAAACGCTTCTTGGCTGCTGCTGGAAATCCTCACATTCGATTATTCGACATCAACTCGAACAGTCCTCAGCCGGTAGGTCTTCAGATTTTCCTTCTTTATTCATTTCTTTTATTAATTCCGTTTCTTTTTTGTTACATGGTGTTTTCCTCTGTTGTGACTTTGACATATGAGTTTGTGTTCATTTTGGTTCCCCAAGTTAAAGAAGATGTTTTTAATACTTTTTGGCAGCTGAGGAGCTTTGATTCACACACTAATAATGTGATGGCAGTAGGATTTCAGTGTGATGGAAACTGGATGTATTCTGGATCTGAAGATGGCACTGTAAAGATTTGGGATTTGAGGTATTGTAGATATCAAAGTTGGATGTGTTACTCTCTTTCCAACTTCTCATTTTTCCTTTAAGTCAACTGGATCTTTGAATCTTTTGAACAAATAGGGCCCCAGGTTGTCAGAGGGAATATGAAAGTCGGGCAGCTGTGAACACTGTAGTTTTGCACCCTAATCAGGTTTTATACTTTGATCTTTGAATTGTGTGAAGGTTCTTTTTTAGTCACTTTTATCCTGTGTTTTTTTCAGCAAATTTTATGATTTTGTTCAATTTCTTCATTGAATGATAATCCATATCAAATCTGAGTTTAGCTGCACAAGGAAATATTTGAATGAGCTATTCAGACTGGGCTCCATCACAAAAGATGGAACTATGCTAAAGAAGTAGAGATAGGATTGGCATAAATAGGGATGCTATTTTACAGTTTTACTGCTTCTTCATCTTTATGTACCACATATTCTGATTAATCAGTATAGAACAGGTCTCTCAGTTATGCTTCTGTTGTTTATTTGGCAAATTTCAAGTAGTTTAATAGTTTTGGTATATCTAATTAAGAATATACTGTGTAGTTCTTAGAAACTTTATCAAAAATCAATCAACTACATCTCAATTTAAACATAGTTGGGTCTGCTATATGGATCATGAATATCTAATCCTCTCTAAAGGTCCAGTTCAATCCAATAGTAATCAATTTATCATTTATGAAAAATTAGAGTTCTCTAGAACTAACTACCTTCGAAATTTACCCTTTTCCATACATTGACATACAAGTTTCTACAACAACGACAAGTATTATGAGCCTATTTGGCCAACCTTCTAAAAACTGCTTATTTTGAAAAGCATTTTTTTCAGAATAATTTTTTTTGATGACCATAGTGTCCAAAACAACTTTCGCGCACCTTGACTAATTCCACAGGACAGGATACCTAGGACAGGATACCTGCCACCTCCCACCAACATGTACCAGGTAACTCTGTCCACCAAGGCTAGGATAGATAGGAAGAATCACCTAGTTTTTTTGTCGTCGCTGAGTTCTGAACCTGAAACCTCAGGATTCTCAACCACTTTATTGACTACAAGGTCACACCCTTGGGTGCTGTCAAAACAACTTTTCAAAAAAGTACTTTTCGAGGGAAGCATTCTTGTGTTTGGCCAATTCATTTAAAAAGCGCTCCTTTTAGGATTTAATAAGCTAATTGTGTTTGACCAATCTTTTCATAAAGTATTAGTGTTAAATTACAGAAAAAGGTAAGTGTCAAGGTCCATTTTACATTCTGACTTAGTGCTGTTTCTTATCCTCAAAACATCTTCTATTCCTTTCAAGCCAAAATAGCCCACATAATGCAAATATGAACAGTCCACCGGATCTGCTTCGGCTCATTTCCAACTCTGTCCAAGCAAGCACAGCAGCAAATGCTTTACTTCCTTGGGGATGACCCATTGCACTCCAAAGATGTTTTAAAACAGTGTCCATAATCTGCCAGGACCATAAGGTCTCTTAGCAATAATAATTTATTTTTTTTAACTTGACAAGGCATGCATTCAAATTGGTTGTCTGTTACCCTTGACATGTGGGTTGATTTAGAGCCCGTTTGGATTGGCTTAAAAAAGTAGTTTTTAAGTCAAAAATAAAAAGTCAAACTGAAATGACTTTTAAGTCAAAAAATAAAAAGTAGGGGGAGACCTACTTTTGGTTTCTGACTTATTTTAAGTCATTTTGGACTTATTTTAAGTTATTTATTATATTTGCCAAACACTTCCAGAAGTCAAAAACTGACTTAAAAGTAGGTTTGACCGACTTTTAAACCAATCCAAACGGGCTCTTATACTCTTTTCGATTTCTGAATGTCTCATAGCATGACTCAGATTGCGACTATTATTTATTACACTGCATGGTCTCAATTGCTTATTAGTAAGAAGCTTTTGGATGATACTTGTATTTAGTTCAATTGATCGTGTGATTTTGAGCTTATTCCCCGTCCAGTCGACCCAACTCTCCTAGTTAGGTGCTGGGTGATTTAGAGCGCTCCAAGAGTTGTCGGGATTTCAAGTATTTTAGGTGTATAATTGTTGAGAAGGTTATTGGTGTTGTTCGTAGGATGAGAAGGGGGGAGCGACTGACCCAAATGAGATATAGATGGAACTTTGGAAGAACTCAGGCTGAGCAGGTTCGGGTTGAAGACAACAAAAATGCCCAAAGAATGGAGGTGGAACACAATGGTTTCGTTGTACAAGAACAAGAGTGACATTCAAAGCTGCAACAACTATAGGGGATCAAATTGTTAAGCCACCCTGTGAAAGTTTGGGAGAGAGTGGTGGAGATGAAGGTGAGGAGGAGTGTTTCTATTTCTAAAAATCTAGTTTGATTTTATGCCAAGGCGATCAGCTACAAAAGCTATTCATCTTATGAGGGACTGGTGGAGCATTTCAAGGAGTGGAAGGGGGACTTGCATATGGTGTTCATTGACCTAGAAAAGGCGTAGAACAAAGTCCCAAAAGAGGTTCTATAGAGATGCTTGGAGACTAGAGGTGTATCAGTGACATATATTAGGTCGATTAAAGACATAACGCAGTTCCTAGTTTTGATAGGGTTGCCCTAGGGATCAACTCATAGTTCATTTCTATTTGCATTGGTGATGGATTAAATGATGCACCATATTCACGATGAGGTGCCATGGTGTATGTTATTTGCAGATGACGTAGTACTGATAGATGAGACTCGCGACATAGTAAACACTAGGCTGGAGGTTTGGAGACAGACTCTGGAGTCTAAAGGGTTCAGGTTGAACAAGCCCAAAAGTGAATACTTAAAGTGCAAGTTTAGTGTTGTAATGTCGAAGGTTGGTGTGGAAGTGAGTCTTGATTCATAAGTCGTCACCTAGAGAGGATGTTTCAAGTATCTTGGTCTATTATCCAAGGAAATGAGGGGATCAATGATGATGGCACACACCATATTGGTGTAGGCTAGGTGAAATGGAGGCTCGCCTCCGGAGTCTCTTTTGTGATAAAAATGTACAACCAAAGCTTAAATGTATGTTGAACAAAAAGATTGTTAATCTGTTTAGAAGGCTGTGATTGGTCCAAAGGGCGGGTCAAAGACGGATTTCTCGGTTATCAAAAAAAAAAAAAAGATTGTTAGGCCGACTATGTTGTATGGGGTGGAGTGTTAGTTAGTTAAGGACTCTTATGTTCAAAAAATAGGAGTAGCAGAAATGAGGATGTTGTGGTAGATATGCAGGCTCATTAGGAGAGACACGATTAAGAATGAAGATATTTGAAACAAGGTGAGGGTGGCTCTCGTGCTAGACAAGATGAGGGAAGCTAGACTGAGACAGTGTTTTGGACGGCGAGAGGCGACAAGGGCCTGCCTCGCCTCGCCGCTCGCCTTTTTGAATCGAGGCGCCAATTAGTACCAAAAATTAAAAATATTTAATTGCATATATAAATATCCAAAATCTCAATAGCAATAACATATATTAGCAAATATTTCAATTCAAAAACTAAAAGTAGATACTAAAAGTCTAGAACTTTAAAGACCCAATAATTCAAAAGATAATACTAGAACTCTAAAAGTCTATTCTTCTTCAAAATTATCCAACTCTTGAAGATCAACATCCTCTTCATCATTATATTGCTCCTCATCTTCTTCCTCCTCGTGGTCTTCATCAATTAGTGTCCGAGTCCTACTTGAAGTTGAACTTGTAGATGTAGTTTCTACTCCTTTGCCCTTGTCACGTGCACTTGATCTTGAAGAAAGTCCCCTAAGATGATAGATACTCTCATCAGCTCCAATTGCCGTAGCAACACTACCCCAAGTAAGATCATCATCCTCATATACTAGTTCATCTTCTTGATCTTCGGGGCATCCAACTAACCATTCATTTGAATCATCAATGTTATCCAAGCGAATTGGATCAATGAGATCACGAACATCATAACGACGTTTCAATGTTCTATTGTACTTAATGTACACTAGATCATTGAGACGCGATAGTGCAAGCCTATTCCTCTTTTTGGAATGAATCTGCGCATAAGTTATAGATATTACCTAATAGATATTGATAATAATATAATATGGAAATTAGGATATAATTTTTTTACTTACGTGTTCAAACACACTCCAATTTCGCTCACATCCGGATGAGCTACAAGTTAGGCTTAAGACTCTCATGGCAAACTTTTGCAAGCTTGGTGTTTCACTACCAAATAGTGACCGCCATTCCACTATAATAAAATACATTTAAAGGTTAATGAGTATAAATAAGTCGAATAATTTAGGTAAGAGCTAAATCAACTCACTTACCCGGTGACCTTGTGTCTCTAGCTCTTTTAGCCGGACCACAACCAAATAGTCCATTTGCCATTTTGTACCTAGGAAGCTCAGCGACTAGTAAATCTTGTATTGTTGTATCGGAAATCATCTTCTCAACACATGCATAATACTTGGTCCACAGACTCTGTAGTAAAGTTCCCTCTTCTTGAGCTTTATAATACAATCCTGGGTTCAAAACATGGCCTGCAGCATGCAAAGGCCGATGGAGTTGGTCTGACCACCTTGCATCAATAATTTCAAACACTTTCTCATATTGCTTCTTAATTCCACGAAAACCCCGTTCAATAGTTTCTTTGGCTCTATCCATTGCTTCATAAATATAGCCCATTGGTGGTTTTTTCTCCCCATCCACCAAACGAAGCACTTTTGTCAAAGGGCCACAAGCTGTAAGTGCTCGAACAACATCATCCCAAAAGTGGGCAGAAATAATAAGATTGACAACTTCTTTCCCCAAAGTTTCCTTTGCAAATTTACTTGAAGTCCATTCGGTTGAGAGGACTAAAGTTCTCAAGTTTTTTCTTTGTATGTACATAGCTCTCAAAGTTAAGAAGGCCGTTGCAAATCTTGTCTTGGCCGGTTTGACCAAATTTCTTTCCGTGGTGAATTTCCTCATCAAGTTTAACAACAATGGCCTTTGACTAATGTAAGAATGGATTCTGATGGCCTTTTTAAAAACTGTTAAAGTAAGATTATATTAATTAGTAGCTAATAAGTATTAAATATTGACTATAAAGAAAGTTAGAAGATAAGAGAGTGATATTACCGGAAGCATATGGCTTAACCTTGAATATGTCACCAAACATCAAGTTGATGCAATGAGCGGCACATGGAGTCCAATAAATGTGTGGGTACGCACCCATCATCATGCTTCCCGCTTTAACATTCTCACTAGCATTATCAGTGACAATTTGTACAACATTTTCCGCTCCAATTCATTCAATAGTGCTTTCAAACAACTTGTACATTTTGGTGGAATCGGTAGATTCATTGCTAGCATCAACAGAACCAAGAAATACACTACCGATTGGAGAATTCACCAAAATATTGATGATCATTTTACCATTTCGCGCCGTCCATTTGTCCATCATAATGGAACATCCAAACTTTGTCCATTGCACTTTATGCTCATCAACAATTTTTTCCACTTTCTCCACCTCTTTTTTTAGGTGAGTAACTCTAACTTCATGGAATGTAGGAGGCTTCATTCCGGGGCCATGTTGTCCTACTGTCTCAATAAATTTATTAAATGATTTGTGATTGACACAATTAAAAGGCCCCGCATCATACATCCATATTGCGAAAGCACTTACCGCACACTCTCTTAGAATTTTCTTTGTTTAATCAATTCCTCCTCCTTTTTCAAAGCCTCCTTTTTGTGTTGATTTCTGCGGAAAATTGAGATTCATAGGCCCTTTCCGCGCGGTGGATGATGCACCTCCACTAGAAGATATCTTTGGAGTTTTGGAGGGAGGCATCATTTCCGCATATCCATCCATATCATCAATATCAATATATTCTTCCGGCTGCCTCACTTGAAATTTGGGATTATTAGCGATTTTATTTTGCATATAAGCCCTTACTTCTTCTCTAATTGCCGACGGACAAGCTGTACATTGTTTAACATTCTTGAAACCACCCACTAAATGTTGCTTGTGTCGAGTTATTCCACCATTAAAAGTACTCCCACAAAAGTTACAATTAATCGAATCTTTCGTTGCTCCTTGGGTACCATAATTCCATCCAATGTCCCTCTTTTTGCTAGCATCCGCCATTAAATTCAGTCAATTCACTGTTTATGGACAAATGAATAAATAATTATAGAAGAATTTTTAATTTTTTTTTTTTATAGACAGCAACCAGTGAAGGCAGTAAGCAGTAACAGCTGAACAATAAAACAGAGGAAAAAAACAGAGCAGTAAAACAATAAAACAGAGGAGAAAAACAGAACAGTTTTTTAAAATTATAGACAACAACCAGTGAAGGCGGTAAGCAGTAACAGCTGAACAATAAAACAGAGGAAAAAAACAGAGTAGTGAAAGCAGCAAGCTACTGTATCTCAAAAAGAAAGAAGAAAGAGAAACGAAGAAGAGGACTGAACTTGAAGATAAGAAGCGAAAAAAGAAGAGAAGAAGAAGAAGAGAACTCAAGAAGAAGAAGAAGAACTGAAAAGAAGAAGAAAAAAAAGAGTATACCTGGCGGCTGGCAGCAACTCGTGCGATGAAGGAGGAGAAGAGACGCGAGGCAGCGAGGGGAAGAGCCGAAGAGGAGCAGCAACTCGTGGAGAAGAGACGTGAGGAGAAGAGATCGCAAGGAGAAAAAAAACGCGACTGATTGATGAAAGTTTGAAAATGGAAAAAAAAAACCCTAATTTTGACTAATATTATTAAGTCAAAGCTTTTTAAAAATTTAAAAACAAAATGGCGCCGCCATTTACATCGCCATATGGTCGCCTTAGGTCACCTTTTTGGGATCGCCACGCCTCAGTGAAGAATGGTGAGAATGGCTCGCCTCGCCTCGCTATCGCCTTTGGCGAATGACGCTCGCCATTCATAACACTGGACTGAGATGGTTCAGGAATGTGAAGATGAGAGATGTAGATGCCTTAATGAGTAGGTGTGAGAGGTTGTCTGTGGTGAGTTCCGATAGAGGTAGGCTGGAGAAACATTGGGCAGAGGTGATTAGTTAGAACATGACACATTTTCCAACTTAATGAGGACATAACCTTAGATAGGAAGTTACGAAGCTCGTAGAGTAGGGTGGAAGGTTATTAGGTAGTTGAGTGTCCTCTCGTTCTTTAGCATTATATGTCGACTGCAAAAGTCACTCTATCGTGTAAAACAGTCTCCTCGAGCCTGATTTGAAGTTCAACACAATAATTTAGGAGTTTTGTATGACTTTTGTTGGAGCTGATTATTCTGTGTTTTATCAACATTTTGCACCAAATTTATATATTTATTTGGTGTTTTATGTCGACGATATCGTTAATCACTGACAACGATGAAGTTGGTATCACTAATCTGAAAATGAAACAACATCTCTTTCAGCATTTCTAGACCAAGACCTTGGCAAACTGAAGTATTTTCTAGGCACTATGACTGCTTAGTCTAGATTAGGTATTGTTATTTTTCAACGCAAGTATGCCTTCGACATTCATGAGGAAACATGAATGATGGGATGTAGACTCATTGACACTCCCATGGATTCGAATGCAACTCCTGCCAGGACAGGGAGCAACTCATTAATCTCAGAATGTATAGGTGATTGGTTGGAAAGTTGAATTATCTCATGGTAACTAGAACTAACATCTCTTTTCTTGTGAGTGTTGTAAGTCAATTTATGACTTCCCTTTGTGATAGTCGTTGGGATGCAGTTGTTCATATTCTACGGTATATAAAGTCAGCTCTAGGTAAAGGACTTCTTTTCGAGGATCAAGGCCATGAGCATAACATTGGATATATTGATGTTGATTGGGCAGGATCACCCTTTGATAGACGTTCTACATTCGGATACTTTGTGTTATAGTCGGAGGTAATTTGGTGTCCTGCAATAGAAAGAGACAGTGTGGTTGCTCGATCTAGTGCAGAAGTAGAATATCGAGCAATGGTAGTAGCAACTTGTGAGTTAGTTTGGATCAAACAATTGCTGAGAGAACTAAAATTTGGAGAAATTGATCTGATGGAACTTGTGTGTGATAATTAAGCGGCACTTCATATCGCATCAAATTTAGTATTTCATAAGAGGACTAAGTACATTGAGATTGACTCTTACTTTGGTAGTGAAAGATACTTTTAGGAGATATTGTTACAAAATTCGTGAAGTCGAGTGATCAATTGGCAGATTTCTTCACCAAGTCCCTCATTGGTTCTTGTATCAATTACATCCTTAACAAGCTCAGTACGTATGGCTTGTATGCACCCGCTTGAGGAGAGTATAAGAATAGGAATAAGAACATAAATAATATATAGAATCGTACTTGAAAAAAAAGATTGTAATATAGTGTTTATAAATAGTTGAGTAATAATGTAGGTACACAATTCAATAATATTTTTTTGCTATATTTCTCACACATACTTATAACTCTCAAATATTTATGGGGTGATTTACAAGAATGGCCTTGTAAATGGCTGGTCTTGAACAGTTTTGACCCCTCTCAACTCTCGCTCCATAGGCAAAACTTCAAGTTCTAACAAGTTTTGACTTTTGATCTTGAAGATTTTCCCATGGGGCAAACGGGGTCAAAAGTTCAAGACCGCCCATGTCCATGACTGGGTGTAATTTTTTGATTTTTTTTTTTTTGGCATTCTTTATTTTAGCAGACCTAATTCTTCAAAATCTTGGTACAAAAGTAAAAAAAATAATATTTTCTTTCTTGACTTCAACATTTCCAATTTGTGTGTATGCCTCACCAGAACACGCTTTTGATTGATCCATCCTCTCCTGTCAATTGATGGGCTTGAGCTTTTCTTTTTGTTGTGTTTCATGAATCTCATTCTTCTATATGTTTTGCAGACTGAGTTGATATCTGGAGACCAAAATGGCAATATCCGTGTATGGGATTTGAGAGCAAATTCATGTAGCTGTGAGTTGGTATGTAGTTTAGTTTTCATTAGTTCGTATATCTTGTGGTCTTTTGGATTATGGTCACTAGGAACTGAAATGATGGTTGGAGGAGTCATTCATGAGTGAATTTCAGGGTAATTCTGAGAGCTACACCATTAGCATTTAAAAGATATGAATTCTTTTTAATGATTCAATTATTTCAATTAAATGGTGAGCTAGTTAAACATAAACTGATCATGCCTCATATCTGTTGGTGTTGATAATCAGTTTCTTTCAAAAGGTAATGCTTTTCCTTTTTATAGTGTAATATATAGATCACAATAAAGGGTATTTAGTGGTCACTACCTCGTGGCGTGTGGATGTTTAATGTGCAGTACACAAATTGGTATTTATCAGTATATTTGAAAACTTAGGTACCGGAGGTGGATACAGCTGTTCGTTCTTTGACTGTAATGTGGGATGGAAGCTTAATTGTTGCTGCAAACAATCGTGGAACATGTTATGTTTGGCGTTTACTACGTGGCACCGAGGTAACCAGTGGTCCAATTCTACAATTCAAAACTGTAGCATGTGATATTACTTATCGGAGAAAAAACTGCACCTGATCTTTTCCCTGAGACCCAAATTCCTTCACTAATTGTGGGAGGTGGGATGAGAGGAATAAAAAACAACACGAAATCGACACTAGCTTATTTTAGTTTTTTTCTAGTTTCTGTTCTGTTAAATATAGTAAATGTAAAACCTTTCACTGAGCTGTCTTATCAATTTTTCCTGTAAGTCTGTAAATATCTTTCCTCCTTTGAACTGGATCGTTCAGTCTGATTGGACTCAAACCAAACTTCGTTCTTTCTTATGTGCCAACGTCCTCATGAATATGGATTGTTTCTGCAAGCATTTTGCTACAGCTGTGACTGAATATTACTAAAACTGACTCCACATAAAATGCAGACAATGACCAACTTTGAGCCTCTGCATAAGTTACAGGCTCATGATGGTTATATCCTCAAATGTCTTCTTTCCCCTGAATTATGCGAACCTAACAGGTAAGAGTTTTTCATGATTCCTTGTGTTTTGCTTCAAGTTTCTAGTCTCTTATCTGTTATTTACTTGTTCCTGTGAATACTATTTTGCTACCCAATGTGCTTGAGTCACTTTCTATTTTAATATGCTTTAACATTTCTTAGTTTTTTTCAAAACTGTAATTTATAGGTATCTGGCGACTGCATCTTCTGATCATACTGTCAAGATTTGGAATGTGGATGGCTTTACCTTGGAGAAAACTCTGATAGGTATCAAATTCCAAAATAATTTCCAGTTATCATTTTACTCATCTTTCCCCCTTTTGCTGATAGCTTCTTTTTAATTCTTCATCACATGTAATATTCATTAAATTTTGGTGTATTTTCTAGGACACGAACGCTGGGTTTGGGACTGTGTATTCTCTGTAGATGGTGCTTTTCTCATCACAGGTACATACTGAAATTGTTGTGTACTGTTAGAATATTTCTTTATTTCCTCCTATCTATAGTTCATGAGCAAGCCATTTTGGTGCATTGAGAGTACTTATTATGTCATTTGAATTGTAGTTTTGGTTTTAACCCGTGAGTAGAAAATAGGTGTTGAAGAGAGCTTTACTGTTCATTAACATTCCCCAAATGAAGGAACATAACTGAGGTTTTCATTAGAGGGTGTGAAATGCTATGGAGCTGGTCAGGGAACTTTTTGTTCCTTCTGTTGCCGGGTGAATTGCATGGTGGACTAGGGGCTGATTCAAAGTTTGAAGACTGAAAACAATAAACGTGGTATAGGATGGCAGAGTGACTCCAATATAGTATTTATTTGGGAATAGATTTGGGTTGGATTTTATATCTGACAGCTGAAGTTGGAGAATCTGATGATTAAGAACCTTTTAGATCTGTTTGTTATGCCCAAAGACCTTTTCAGATTAGACACCGATGGTTCTGTGCATTTCAATGTTGCCAAAAGAATTTCTAAGTCAAAAGCCTTCTTAAGTGCTTTAGATCTCATTTGTTTTTTTTAATGATTAAGACATGTGAATTCGAATACTCATTTGGATATTAAGATCTACATTAAGTTTTAGATGTTTGAATCTGAATACACATCTCAATATTCAGATGTTCTAAATACTAATTAAGACTTTGTTTTTCCCACAACTGAATATATATAACTTATCTATATTAAAACATTAATAAATATAAAATTCAGTAAAATATTCTTAGAACATTATATGGCGGTTAACTTGGTTGTGATGATGGCTCACGATGGTGGTTGTGGGTGCCGATTGGGGATAAGGTTAGCTAATGATGGTGTTGTGGTTAATAGCTAATGGTGATGAGGGCTGATAATAATAGTTGATGGTGGCAGTTGATTTTAGTGATTGACAACGATGGTGGTTGGGGCGCTGAGTGGCAGTAGTTGGTAATGGTAGGCGGCAACAGTAGTTTATAATGGTAGGCTATGAAGGTAGCTATGAATGGATGAAATTGGTGAATTGTTTTTTTCATAGAAATCCTTCAATAGACATCTCAATTATTAAAACTTTGTTATAGATGATAATCATTTAGATCTATTTAAACTCATTAAGTGGTTGTGGAAATCAAATGCAATTAGGGGTCGTTTGGTAGTTGGCTAAGAAACAAGTTATTCATGTATTAATTTTTTGTATAATGTGTACGACGTTGGTAGGTAGATAGGAAATAAGTTATTCATGTATAAAATTAATAAGACGTTTGGTTGACAATTTAGAAACCCACGTAACTAATAGATGTGTAATTCACGAGGGAATCGATAGAAGGTGGAATAACTATTATATGTATAACTAATACATGAATAACTAATACATGCATAAAATAGTACATAGATTCATTCATAACTAATACATACATTATTAATACATGCATAGCTCTAACCAGCTATCAAATGACCCTTTATTGCTTGAGATTTGAATTCAGATTCAGACCTAAAGTTCAACAAACTTACTAAATAAGATTTGAATGATTAAAGATTATGACCTTCATCAAGTGCAAACAAATGAAGTCTTAGGTTTTTCTGTCCATTTGAGCTTCAAGTTTTAGTAGTTGGTCTCTGAAGTATTTGGCTTTTCAATTTTTCTCTAATATGAACAAAACACTCCCCTTGCAGCATCTTCTGATACAACAGCAAGATTATGGTCCACATCTACAGGCAAAGATATCAAAGTATACCAAGGGCATCATAAAGCAACAGTATGTTGTGCTCTACATGACGGGCCTGAACCTTCTAGCTGAACTTGGATCATGCATTGTTCATCTTACTTTCAGACAAATTGTTCAATGAACATATAGATGGCCCCCGAGGGGACTAGTTTAGTGGTAAGATCCTGCAGTGCATGATGTGTTGGGCTGATGCAGTGCATGCATTTGAGCCTTGCCGCATACAAAAGCTTGGTATTTAAGTGGAAAATGGTAGATGAACAGACTGATTATCCACTGAAATTGTGTCGGCTGGCCCTCAAGGATTTCCTGGTTATCAAAAATATTTTAAATGTAATTTGGATGATTAATGTGGTGTTGTACATGATGTTCAGTTTATCCTGTTTTCTGTGCATGTGTACAGAAGTGACATTCTACCATTAGTTTACTTCCATGGTTTCATGGCATCCGTTGAAACTGTATGCTTATGCATATCCTGATCTATTTGGTTAAAAAGTTTCTAGCGTTGAACAAAATCGTGATGCAACACTGAGTTTTTTGGTATGAGCTTTTAGCATAAATAATTCGTGTTACTTGATTTCGAGGTTTTAAATTTGTTCTTTATTTGGTTTAACCTTCTAATAGCTGAAGTTTGATTAGCTAATTCAAATTGGCACCTAGCAGACCCACTGAGGGGGTAAGCCTCCCGGTCTTGGTCGGTCTCCATTTTTATGATCAAAACATGAGCGGGGTTTTTTACCTGTGTGCACCCAAAGGATAGTGGTTGCGAGTTTACCTTGTCATAAAAAAGGTTTTAAGGGATGTCGGTCATTCTACTACACCTTTCGGCTGTTAAGGTCCACCAAATACAAAATCATGGTGAATTTTTAGCAACAAGACCCCAATTTTTTCAAACCTTATTTCAAACATTTCCCTTAATTCAAAAGGCTTCCAAAAAGACACAAAATACGGTGTGAATTGCACATTTATAAGCCAACCCAAGTTTATTTGCTGCAGATAACTGTTACTCTAACACCCGCATCTCATTCTCACTATATTGATGGTAGGGGGTGTACATGGATCGAGTTAGTTTGAGTTTTTCAAAGTAAAATTTTTAGGAATTCCATAGTGCAAGGAGCAGATTATATGCCTATTCTTTTTCAATTTACAAAAATCCCTCCAAATTAGTGTCATCTGGATACATAGCAAATAAGACGGGTCCGATGCATAAATTGATTTTTTGTTAAGCTTGAAAAGGAAGAGAAACATAAAATTAAATAACAAAACCATAAATCACGGACCACGTTGTTGGCAATGGGAATCAATCTCTAGCAATGCGTTACAAGTTGAAACAATTAAAAATTTAGAGAAAATGGTCAAATGAGCCCCCAACCTATTATCGGATTTTCAACCACACACTTTTACTTCACGGGAGTTCTATTACCCCCTAAACTATTTAAAATTGAAATTATTACCTCTCTAAATGCTTATGTGGCAAAGTGAGTGTATATCACTCTCTCAAAGAGAGTGAAGATCAAAAATAAATATTAAAACTTTATTTTTAATATTCTTTTCATTTTAAATTTGTTTTCTTTATTTGTTTTTATCCCATCTCTTTTCTTCTTCTTAACAACTTAGTAGAGCATCTATGGTAGTCATCAAATTCCACCATCACGATCTGGAAACACCACCATTACAGTATCTATTAACACCATAATTCCTAGATAAAAATATCTTTTCTACTCTCCACACAATAAAAAATTATTAAGTAAATAACTTTACCCCCATTTTTAAAATCAACTATTAACCATTAAAACACCATTGAAATATCATTTTGAAGCTATTGTAACAAATTTTTTCAGTTAACAAAATTCATTCAAACAACTTAATAATGTTGGGAATCTCTTAAAAAAATCTCAAAATATCCTCATCGAAAAAGATTTTGACCGATAATTTATTTTTTAGGTCATTCCTCTTATTGAACCACTGCTCTTGCAAAAATGACGCCTAGGATTCCCATTCCTCTAATTATCATCATAAATTTTTTCGCTTCTCAAGCTTTCTACTTGTGGCTCTATGGTAAGATGGAATTGAAGGATGGAAGAGGAAGGACAATAAGAGGAAGAGAAAGAAATAAAAGGAAAAAGAAAAAAGAAAAACATAATAAAATAATCAATCAAAAAATTAAAAAAATTAAAAAATTACACGTGTCCAAACGCGTGGATTTCACTTATCAACATAAATGTGGTTGTGACTTTTTAGGGAGGTAATAATTTTGATTTTAAATAATTTAGCGGGGGTAATAGGACCCGAGTAAAGTATAAGTGTATAGTTGAAAATTCGGTAATAGGTTGGGGGCTCATTTGACCATTTATTTCTTCTCCCTATTCTTCCAAAATTCATTCAATTTTGTTTCAAAATATTCAAAAAAAATTGAACTGATACAACGTGAATATTATGTCGATCTTGTTGAGACATTCGGAAATCTGGAAAGTGAAGTGAGATATGAACGATATATAAGTGATGAAATAGTTGTTGGCCAAAATATTGCTTTTGTGAATCTCAAACCATCCAATGCAGTTGAAATGGAGATCGATAAATTGAGGGAAATATGAAAATTTGATACACCATAGAAGGTAGTTTATCTCTAATGATTATTAGGAATGACATGGTAGTAAAACTATACATGGAGGTAAAGAAGCACGAGCATGGATTTGCAATGTATCTGCTATGCATTGATACAACAAACAAAAAGATCGAAGAGATACATTGTTTTGATGTATCATCTAGTGCCATCGTATGTGTCAAAGGTTCATAAAAGGATGCACAATCTCTTGTTGTAGTTGAATAAAATATTGATGATTCGTGTTATATACGAGAATTGGAAGTAACAAATTATATAACTGATATAAGAAGTACGGAGGTGAAGGCGAAGATACATCATGAATATCTCAATTTTGCTAAGATATTCTGGAATTGATTTTTTGAGATGGATAGATTTGTCATGATACATTACTATTTATGTATCTCATTTAAATTGATAAGTATTGTATTCTTACGGGATACATTAAACAAGTAATTATTGTCATATGTTGTTTGGTTTGAGATTGATACATTATTGTATGATAGGTTTTATGTATAAAATACATATTGTATAATGGTTTAAGTCATCCGCAGCTCCTTAAAATTGTCTGTATAATTCGTTTAAACACCTGAACTAAGGCACATCCCTATTGAACACCTATGCCCCTTAAAATTGATACCTAGTTGACATTTTTTGACAATAAAAAAAAAGAGATGTGTGTACTCCACTTATTGTTACATGACAGTGACATGACAAATTCATGAATTAAATGATGACATATGGCATCTAAATCCAAAAAACTTGATTAAAAAATGAAATACTAAAAACAACTATTTTAGTCTATTTAACTAACTAAAAAAATAATTTTAAAAAAGAATTTCTAAACACCCACCCACCATCTGATAACGCTCAACTACACTTCATCAAATTCTAAGTGTAGGCGGTCCTTTTTCATCTTTTAAAAATTGCATTTATACTCTTCTAGATTTTCAGCTTTAGGACCATCGGTGGAATAACTCGAGCATTGCCGACCAGGTCGGTGATGCACCGAGTGTTCCTTCCATCGCCTTCTTGGTGTGAATTTTCATCACCCCCTTGCTGTAACTTTATGCGATCCAGGTTAGGCTTGCCGACCGGTTCGACGATGCGCCAAATATTCCTTCATCACACCTTTTGGTTTGCCTTTTCACCAATCATTCAATAACTTTGTGCAAGCTAAGTCCCCATCGCAGATTCAATCGGTGAATCACCAAGTTGTCCTTCCCATCGCCGAGTTGGCTTTGTCCCTAGGCTGGCCTGCTGTAACTTTTGGCGAACTGAAGAGCCACTCGGCGGTTCGCTGAGTGGTCTTGGCGATCATCATCCTTGATTTTCTTCAACTTTTTCACCTTTCCACTCCTTTTTTGCTGGGTAATGTCCTTGCCTTGCTCTTTTGCCTTCATTGCTTTAAATTAGCATTTTAACATCAGTTTAGAGCATAAAGTAGGCATTGAAGACACTAAAATTATGAATATTAAGCCCTAAATGAGTCTAAATCCCCGACTCATCAACACCCTCAACTTAAACTTTTGTTTGTCCTCAAGTAAAACACAAGATCAATCAGTTCAACAGAGATGTCTATAAATAGTGCTACTCAAGACTCAACATGAATGCACATGAGGTTCAATCTACCCATGCAATGTTCAATTGTGCACTACAAGTTTCAAACTGTGACTAGCCATTATCAAATAGAATTCAAGCTCACAATGCTTGCCTCAAATGCAAATTCATGCTCAACAAGAACATTTGAATGCCCTCACATCAAGAATGATTCCATGCTCACACAAATCTCATCAAAATTACAGAATATATGAATCAAAAGAAACTCTCACACCCTCAAAGATAAACACATGCATGATTTTCTCCATAGGCTTCCCCATATTTTCCAATCAACATGACAATAAGCTCAATCAAGACCACAAAGGTCTTTCAAGGCTTGTAACGGGGTTGAGGGTAAATCTATGATCAATTTTTGCTTAGTGACTTCTACCTTCATGAATCATGTCCTACTAGTACCTTTTTCTCCTTCTCTTTCACTCTTTCTGATTTTCACAATCCACCCTAAGTCTGCCAAACTATTTGGCGAACCATTGAAAGGAAACAAGCTCGCCAAAATTTCCAGAATGTTGACCCTCTAGTCCGAACCAAAAGGTGGGCTAAATCGGGCTCGCCGAACCATTCAGTGAACCACCGAATATTCTGGTAGCTCACCAAAAATTCCTAAAGCGGGATCTCCGAACCATTCGGCAATCCACTGAAAGGATCCTATCATCGCCCACTCGCCAGTCCCTGCACATTCAACAAACGTCATTCCAAAACAACTAACACTTGGGTTGCATCCCAAGAAGTGCCTCATTTAACGTCGTGGCATGACGTGGAAATGCTCTCACGTATCTTCCAAATATACCACTTCGATTACTGATATTTCCCGACATTCTCCAAAATAGAGCTTCACACGCTGCCCATTTACTTTGAATGTTGGTCTTTCTTCACCTTCAACTTCAATTGCCCCATTTGTGAACACTCGAGTTACTTTGAATGGGACAGATCACTTTGATATGAGTTTACCCGGGAAGAGTCTGAAACGAGAATTATAGAGAAAAACAAAATCACCTACTCGGAACTCTTGCGGAAAGAATTTAGCGTCGTGCCACTTCTACATTTCTCCTTATAAAGGGCTGAACTTTCATACGTCTTCAACTAGAATTCTCCGATTCATGGAGTTGATTGACTCTCCCTTTCGAAGCATCCCCCAATTCAAATTTAACACCTTCAATGCCCATAGTGCTTTGTGTTCAAGCTCGATTGGTTAGTGACACGACTTTCCAAATACTAGTTGATATGGATACATGCCAATTGACATCTTAAAAGCGGTGCGATATGCCCAAAGGGCATCATCCAACTTTCGAGACCAGTCGGTCCGATTCGTATTTTGCTAGAATACCCTTTATTTCTCAACTTGACACTTCAACTTGGCCACTTGTCTACGGATGATAGGGTGTTACAACTTTATGCTTGACTATGTATTTGCCCAATAGTGCGGTAAACAACTGGTTCCAAAAATGAGACCCTCTATCACTGTTAATATCATGTGGGGTCGCAAACCTTGTGAAAATGTATCGCTTCAAGAACTGCACCACACTCTTTCCTTCATTATTGGGCAAAGCTACAACCTCTAAACACTTTGAGTCGTAATCAACCACTACCAATATATACTTGTTTGCGAAAGAGCTCACAAACAGTCCCATGAAGTAGATTCCCTACACATCAAAAAATTCGACCTCGAGGATGGGGTTAAGAGGCAACTCATGCTTCCTTGACACTTCTCCTTGCATTTGGCATTCTATGCATTGTTTAATGAAACCATGAGCATCTTTGTATAGTGATGGCCAATAGTAGCCACTTTGAAGCATTTTGGCGGCTTTTCACACCCCGCTATGATGACCGCCCGCAGGTGAAGCGTGGCAAGCATTGAGAATTACATTGACTTCCTCTTACGGTACATATCTTCGAATTATATGATCTGTGCATTCTCCAAATAGATAAGATTCATCCCAGAAGTACCTCTTTACATCAAACAAGAGTCTCTTTTGTTGATAGAAGTTCAGGCCTTCGAGTATTATCCCACACACTATATAGTTGGCAAAGTCAACATACCAAGGTGGATTGCCTTGGGTTACCCTCATCAATATTTCATTAGGAATTCAACCACACTGTCTCTCTCATTGGAATCAACAAGGTTGGTTTCTAACCGAGACAAATGATCCGCCACTTGGTTCTCACACGTCTTTTGATCCTTTACCTCGAAATCAAACAGTTGTGATAACAACACCCACCGAATCAGTCTTGGTTTGCATCTTTCTTAGCCATCAAATATATAATGGCAGCATGATCCATGTGCACCACCAGTGTAGTTCCCAACAAATATGCTCTGAATTTTTCAAATGCATACACCACAGCTAACAGTTCTTGCTCCGTGAATGTATAATTCTTTTGAGACACATTCAGTGTCTTACTTGCATAGTAAACCGGATGGATTAACTTCCCTATTTCTTTGACCAAGAACAGCACCCAAAGCAACACCACTATCATCACACAGGAATTCAAACGGGATACTCCAATTGGGGGCAATAATGATCGGGACCGACACTAATTTTTCTTTCAAGAACAAAAACGCTTTGAGGCAAGCGTCATCAAAATGGAAGGTAGATTCCTTCTCTAGCAATTTACAAAAAGGGTGAGCTACTTCGGAAAAATCTTTGATAAACCGCCGGTAGAAACCCGCATGGCTTAGAAAACTCCGGACACCTTTTACCGAAATAGTAGGGGGAGCTTGCCAATGACCTCAACCTTCGCTTGATACACTTGCATTCCTTTTCCTGAAATTTTATGCCCCAAAACAATTCCCTCTTTTACTATGAAATGACACTTCTTCCAATTTAGAACTAGGTTGGTTTCTATGTACCTTTGTAGTACCTTCCCAAGGTGTTCAATACATGCTTCAAATGAATCACCAACGACTGAAAGTCATCCATGAATACCTCCATTGAGTCTTCCACCATATCTGCAAAGATAGAAAACATACATCATTGGAATGTTGTCGGAGCATTGCACAACCCAAAAGGCATCCTCTTGAAAGCCAAAGTCCCATAGGGACATGTAAAAGTAGTTTTCTCTTGATCTTTCAGTGCAATGGAAATCTGGTTGTATCCGGAATAACTATCCAAAAAGCAGTACCATTCACGCCCTACAAGTCTATCAAGCATTTGATCCATAAATGGCATTGTAAAATGATCTTTCTCGTTCCATGCATTTAATTTCCGGCAGTCTATGCATACTCGCCAACCGGTGACCAGCCTCATAGGTACAAGTTCCCCTTTCTCATTTGGAACCACCGTGATGCCTCCTTTTTTGGTACACATTGTACGAGACTTACCCATTTGCTATCCGCAATAGGGTATACCACGCCTGCATCTAGCCACTTGATGATTTCTTTCTTCACCACTTCTAGCATAGGTGGATTTAGTCTTCTTTGATGATCAACACTTGGTTTGCATTCACTATCCAATTGGATTTTATGAGTGCAAATCTCGGGGGAATACTAACAAAATCAGCAATTGTCCATCCTATGGACTTAATGTATCGCTTTAACACCTTAACAAGCAATTTCACTTGCCACTTAAGCAAGTTTGCTGCAATGATGACTGGCAAGGTGTTGTTTTCTCTCAAAAATGCATACTAAAGATGAGATGAGAGCACTTTCAACTCAAGCTTTGGAGGTTCTTCCGTAGATGGTTTAGTGGGGGGGGGGGACTTTCTCAAATTTTCATATCAATATCGAGCTTAAATGGATTTTTAGAATGGGCACCTAATCCCGATAGAGCAGTAACAACTTCATCATACCCTTGAACTTCTTCCTCAATATAATTTGAAAGGACATCAGGAAGGGGTTCACCCATACACATCATTTCACTCACACTAGCTATTGCTTCATCAATCATATCAATTGTTGAGACGACATGAATGTCACTAGGTTGCTTCATTGATTTGCATACATTAAAAGTAACCTCCTCATCATTTACCCAAAACTTTAACTCACCACTTTCAACATCCACAAGAGCTCTTCCGGTTGCCAACAATGGTCTACATAAAATAATATGTACTTTGACATCAATCTGACAATCCTAAATAACAAAATCAACTGGAAATATGAACCTATCAACTTTCACCAAAATATCATGAAGTATGCCAATGGGATGCTTAATCGATCGATCAGCCATGAGGAGTCGCATTGTTGTAGACTTAGGTACACCCAATCCAAGTTGTTTGTAAATGGCGTATGGCATCAAGTTAATACTAGCCCCCGAATCACATAATGTTTTGGCAAATTAGAGCATTCCAATAGTGCATGGAATAGTAAACGCACCCGGATCAGCTTTCTTGATAACCACATTGCTTTTCATGATGGCACTACAACTATGAGACACTTCAACTGTTTCAAAATCCATACTCCTCTTCTTGGTTACCAATTCTTTCATGAACTTTGCATAGCCGGGCATTTTCAACAACGCTTCCACTAAAGGAAGATTTATTGACAGAGTCTTGAACATGGATATAAATTTCTTGAACTTTGCATCATCATCCCACTTTTTGAGTCTTTGAGGAAATGGTGGGTTGATTTTGGGCATCGGTTTTACCAACTTTGAAGAAGAAGAAGCCCTTCCTTGGTATTTGCAGTTCCTCGGTGGTGCTTTTCCTTGGACTTTCTTCAACCTCTTTGGGAGTATCATTCTTCGGTGCTTGGTCGGATCCCTCTACATCAATGGCGTCCTCATCTTCTCTACTAGTCATTGCCTCATCGGTCACCTTCACATCACCACCTGCTAATTTCCTACTCTGGGTCAACACCGCTAAGCATCTGTCATGATCAACCTTTGAATCCACCATATCATCATTTGCACACCTTTATAATGGCTTGGAGTCTAGTTGTGCTGAAAGTTGACTAATTTGACATTCGAGTTGCTTGATATATATATATATATATTGAGTACCCCATGCAGTCAACAATAAAAAAATTCCATCTATGAGAATTTGAGTACCTGCACTGTTGTTCGTTTGATGCCGCCGCAGGTGAGTTTTCTGGTCCTCTTTATTTCTTTACTCTTCCTCAATTCACATATCATGATTGTGTTGTTGTGAATTGTGCATTACCAACTTAAAAGATTTGATTGATACAACAATTTTAATATTATTAACTATTTGATCAATTCTTGGCTGTTATCAAAAGTTAATAATTGGCAATGATTTCCATTAGAGAATTGGGCAGTATGCATTAGGAATTAGGAATACATGAATAGTTAGGTCTGCAAAACATTTTTCGTGACCAACTGAGTTTTTATTTTCTTATTATTATATTATGATTTAAGTTTTGATATATTGGTATATGTAATTAAGTAATTATGTGTATTATATTATATAAATACCATTAGATTTATTTTAATTGAAGGATTTTAAAATTAATCCTAGACTTGAAATATAGGAAATTGATTAAGATTAGGGGGATTTTTGGGTCACATATAGTAATATGAGTATTGTTAGTTTTGAAATCTTATGGTGATTATTTATTTAAATAGATTTCATTGATTTGGAAGCCCAATGAAAGGGGAAGACTCAAGTCCCAGAGTAATTGTTCAAATGTTTGAGGCAAGAAGATTTCTTGATCTTTGTTAGGTGTATATAATCATGTATTTCTTTGTGGTATGTGTTGGGGAGTAATGAGACTTGGTAATGGGTTAACTTGTTTATAATGAATGATCATAATGAGGAAAAATGGGTAATAAAAGGCAACTTGATTATATATTGATATGTGATGTGTTGAGAATGATTGGAAAATTTTATTGATTCATTGTTGATGTTGTTTTACGAGGATTCTAAACGAGGATTGGTGATGTCATGCCCCGAGGCTACCCCCGGGGAGTAAACACGGGACCTAAGATCACGTATTACCCCAAGTTAACCTTGAGCTGGCATATCATAAGCATACTAAAAGATTACAAAATAAATATACTATACGGAAGGTTAAACAATGATAACTAAAAGTGGGGAATACCCAATACTGATCTGAATATGTAAAAGACTATGATATTCATGGGAAGGTACCATTAAGTAACCAATCCATGCTAGAGTTCGTTTAGGATAGCTCTTAAATCTTGATTCAACTTAGGATAGAAAACCTTTCAACCTTATGAATCCTTTATGTGAGAATGACCTTTAACAACAACAACAATATTCATGATTTACTCTCAAAGTAACCTTTAATCATTTATATCAATTCCATAGAAAGAACATGCATATCTTCATAAATTCCTCTTTCATAGTTCATTATCTCATAGTCTAAAAATCATGAATCATGCATATGTTCATGTAATTTAACTTAAAAATCATATAATTACTTCAATTCATGCATATATAAATAGAAAATAATCAATTTGATCAAGCTCGAAAGGAACCATGAAGATTGAGTAAAACCCTAACTTGAATTGAGAAACTACCTTTACAAAATTGGAGATTTTAGGAACCCTATGGAAGAAAGGACTCCATAGGTTAATGATAACATACCTTAACAATCAATGGTGAATTGGAGTTATTCCAGCCAAACCCTAGCTTTCTCCTTCCTTAGTTCTTGAGGGGAAGTTTGGGGGTGATGGGAATTTAAGAACTTAAAAGAAAGGTTTAGAATGCGTAGTTTTTAGGCTTAAGAGACTTATATAGGGCTTAGGATTAATATCAAAATGACCTAGTTTAGGCATTAATCAATTAGGGAATAGACTTAAAATCCCCTAAAAATTAACTATCGTCTTGGTCAACCGTAGAAATGATCAAAGATCCATAATTTGGCCAACTTTTGATGAACATAATCTATGGTTTGGAGGTCCATTTATGGACCGTATAAACCAACCTTTTGACTTAAAATTTCACCAAATCTAGGACTCACCTACGAGACCTATCTACGACTCATACATAGGATGACAAACCGTACTGGTCAATCGTAGAAAAAGATATTGGGAATTAATTTTACAAAAACTCTAGCTGGTTCTATGGTTCACTTCCTATGACCGGTAGGACTTCCTACAGTCCGTAGGTTGGACCCGTAAAACCAGTTCTTAGACAGATTTTTGCACTACCTTTTCTTTCGACTTTCTAAATCCCGAGGTGTTACAATATCTTCCCTTTGGGAACATTCTTCCTCGAATAGTACTCAAGCTGATATGAATAGAGTAGGAGAGAAACTAACAACCCATCATGAATTCAATCACATAAATGCACATATCCGAGGAGGAAAATCAACTCCAAGCTAAAACATATTTAAAACATTATTTCATAAGACATACATGCAACTCACACCCCAATGCACATGAATATGGAGAATCACTTCGAGCTAGATGATAAAATTCAAAATTAGATTTTCATGAGCATGCATGCATGAGGAAATATAAGAATGGATAAGACACATGAAACCAAAAGAGTGATCCATGAGGAACTAAATACCTCAAGCTATAGTACAGACGGAGGGAAAGAGATGAGGGTATCGGGACATCATATAGGCATTGGCCTCCCAAGTAGCACCCTTAACTAACTGATTCTTCCACAAATGCTTCACAGAAGCAACTTTTTTGTTTCTCAACTTCTGGACTTTCCCGTCTAAAACCTCAACTGAAACCTCTTCATAAGAAAGATTCTCTTTAACTCCCAAGCTTTCCAAAGGAATAACAATGTCGGATCTCCAACACACTTCTTCAACAAGGAGACAAGGAATACTGGATGCATTGATGCTAAATCATTAGGCAAATCAAGCTCATAGGCAAGTTTACCAATACACCTTAAAATTTGATACTGGCCCACTTAATGTTGACTAAGCTTCCCTTTCTTTCCAAACCTCATTACACCCTTCTTAGGTGAAATTTTTAAGTAAACCCAATCATCAACATCAAACTCAAGATCTCTTCTTCTAACATCGGCATATGGATTTTGTTGACTGTGAGCCATTTTCAGCATTTCTCTAATAAGCCAAACTTGCTCCATAGCCTCATGCACTAATTCGGAATCTATCAAAGCAACCTCACCAACTTCAAACCAACCTATAAGAGATCTACAGCTCCTACTATAAATATCCTTAAATGAAGCCATACCAATGCTTGAATGATATCTATTATTGTAAGCAAACTCAATCAAAGGAAAATGATAATCCCAATTACCTTTGAAATCAATCACACAAGCCCTCAACATGTCTTCCAAAGTTTGGATAGTACGCTCTTCTTGCCCATCAATTTGAGGATGAAAGGTCGTACTAAGCTTAACGCTAGTACCAAGGCCCATTTGGAAAGATTCACAAAATTGAAAAGTGAATTGGGTACCATGATCGGAGATAATATACAAGGGAACTCTATGCAACCTAACCATTTCTCTCAAATAAAACTTAGCATAGTCTTTCGCTGAATAAGAAATCTTGACAGAAATGAAATAAGCCGATGTATTCATATGATCCACAATAACCCAAATCGAGTCATGTTGTCGTCGGGTACAGGGTAACCTAACAATAAAGTCAATATTAAGATCTTTCCACTTCCAAGTGGGAATGCTAGTATCTTGGGATAAGCCTCCTAGCTTTTGATGTTCCCCTTTTACTTGTTGGCAATTAGGACACTTAACCATAAATTCTGCAATATCCTTCTTCATCCAATTCCACCAATAGACCTCCCGTAAGTCATGGTACATCTTAGTAGCTCCCGCGTGAATGGAATATTGAGAACTATGGGATTTCCATAAAATATGCCTCCTCAAATTGTTAATATTGGGAACACACAAACGACCTTGATACCGAAGCACACCATCACCCCCTCGGGAGAAAGCCTCGATGGACTTCTAAGCACCGCTCCCTTCAATTCAACCAAAATTAGATCAAAACCTTGCTTGGCTTTCACATTCGATACAAAGGACGATTCTAAACCATCAAGAACCATAATACCACCTTCATTAGAATCAACTAACTGAACACCCAATCGAGCCAATCTATGAACATCTCGAACTAACTTCATTTTATCATCCTCAACATGAGCAACACTTCCCATTGATAGCTGACTAAGAGCATTTTCCACCACATTAGGTTTACCGGGTTGGTAGAGGAAACTCATGTCATAATCCTTTAGCAACTTAAGCTACCTTCTTTAGCAAAGATTTAGATCTTTTTGCTTGAACACATATTGCAAACTTTTGTGGTCGGTAAAGACATTATATGAACACCATAAATGTAATGCTTCCAAATCTTTAAGGCAAACACAACCGCCACTTGCTCCAAATCATGGGTAGGATAGTTTCTTTCGTGAATCTTAAGTTATCGCAAAACATAATCAATAACTTTCCCGTTTTGCATAAGAACACACCCTAGTCCAACCTTTGAAGCATCACAATAAACAACAAACCCATCAGACCCTTTCGGTAGAGTCAATACCAGAGTGGAGGTAAGTCTATCTTTCAATTCTTGGAAGCTCTTCTCACACACTTTCAACCATAAGAACATAAATTTATTTTGGGTCAATACAGTCAATTGAGAGGCAATTGTAGAAAACCCTTCAACAAACCTCCTATGATAACCAGCTGAACCCAAGAAACTTCAAATTTCTAAAGGGGACAGGGGTCTAGGCCAACTCTTAACCGCATATTTCTTCTTAGGATCTATCTCAATACCTTTACCGGAAGTAATGTGACCAAGAAAAGCCACGAATCTCAACCAAAACTCGCATTTACTAAACTTTGCAAAGAGTTATTGGTCCTTGGAATTGCAACACAATCCTCAAATGATTGATGTGCTTATCCTTGCTACTTGAGTAAATCAAGATATCATTGATAAACACAATCACAAACATGTCAAGGTATTGTCTAAAAACCATATTTATCAAATCCATAAATGCGTCTGGAGCATTAGTCAGCCCAAATGACATTACCAAGAACTCATAAGGACCAGACCGAGTCCGAAAAGCAATCTTTGAAATGTTATCTTCCTTCACCCTCAATTAGTGATAATTCGATCGGAGGTCAATCTTAGAGAAGTAACTTGCTCCTTGTACTTGATCAAACAAATCATCTATCCTTGGAAGAGGATATTTATTCTTAATGGTAACCTTGTTCAATTACCGGTTGTCAATACACATGCGAAGTGAACTATCCTTCTTATGAACAAATAAAACTTGAGAACTCCATGGAGATATACTTGGTCAGATGAAACCATTTTCCAATAAATCCTTAAATTACTCTTTCAATTCCTTAAATTCTGTCGAAGATATGTGATGTTTATCGTGACCAATGACACAAACCTACGATTCAAGTGTCTACGATCATCGATAATATAGTAACCCAATCAAGGGTTGGGGTCGTGTCCCAAGGGAGTGGTAGTGAAAATAGTAGTTAGGCTAGAATTTTGTTCTAGTTAGCTGTAGTTTGAGAAATTATCAAATAGAAACAAAGTAAATCAAGTGGGTGACACAAAAGTATCAAATATCAAAGGGGGTTTTGTCACAAGTAGCTAAAACAACAAAAATCAAGAGAAAATTTAAGGTGGGGAGAAGTTCATGGGGTGTGACCGCAATATATATTGATATAAATCATTGGGTACATGCTTTCGATAGGAAATTTGCAAGATAATAGTGACTAGGCTAAGCTTTAGATGGAAATAAGTTCCCTCTCGGGTAACTTACCCCGTTTCTAATAGGTTCCTCTCGGACACCCATTTGCCGCATGAAGGCCAGCCTACGCCTTACCCCACTCATTCTCTCGAGCTGAGTGTTAGGATATGGGACTAGGGCTCACCCTCTAGGACTGAACCTCATGTCGACCCACTCCTTAAGCCATCAATCTAGCGATCTTGGTTTCGCGACCTCTCTCTAGAGCAAGCCGAAAACACATGGGTGATTTTGTATTTGCAACTACAAACCCATTAAATTAAACCACAACCACTAGGTGAAATCACCATTAAAATTCATCTAGCCTATCAGCAAGCAAGACATAACAATAATATCAACATATATTTGCTAAATCACACCCCAAGAATGGGGTTTTTAGCCACACATCAAGAAATAACAAATTACACCTAAAATGATAATGAAATCAAATGGGTATAAGAAATTAAACTTTGATTTAAGCAAAGGAAGAAGAATGGAGAAGACCCAGTTCCAACTTGGGGAAGATGAACTCCTTCTTTTTTCAAGTCTTCCAAAACCCTCTCCAAACTTGAAAGAAAAAAATACAAGAAAGATAATATTATAAGGTAAAAATTACAATAATGTTCGGACCCTTAAAAATAATAACTAAGACTAGTATTTATAGTCTCCAGAGTTAGTGCTGCGGTGGACCGTTCGACGAGGTTAGTGGGAATCGCTGATTGACTTGGCGATTCGCCCATCTTCTGGTTCATCGCCTTTTGTGCTTGCCTACAGTATCTCTGCGTCCTAGACCATTGGGAGATATTGTACTGCTTCGCGGAACTGTTCGGTGACGCGCCGACAGCTTTTTTTTACTACCTATTTGATCCTCTTCCTTCAGGTCTCCGCGTATTAGAACAAAGGGAGAAGTACGTCCGATCGGCGATTCGCCAAGTGTGCTTTGCAATGCTCGGGCTTCAGTTTCTTCGTTCTTTTCAGCCTTTTGGTTCCTTTTTGCGCCTAATTGTCCATGCTTCCACTCAAACTTCAAATACCTGAAACTTAAGAGTTTTTATTAGATATTGGGATAAAAGAAGCATTTGAGGACACTAATTCTATTAAAATATGGCCCTAAATGAGTCCAATTTGTGGACTCATCAATATGGTAAGGAGGAATAGAGATATGTTGCGTATTGGGGAGAAGGTCAATACCGAAGTCTATTTCCCTTTTGGTAGGAACACCGGTAGATAATCGAGAAACACTTTTAGAAACTCATTAACAATGGGGCCGACTCAAAAGTAGGGGTTTCAAAATTTGTATCGCTAACCCGAACAAGATGATACATGTAACCCTTAGAAATCATTTTTCTAACTTTATGAAAATAAACAAACTAACCCTTAGGAATAAAATTTCCCTCTTTCCACTCTAGAACAGGATCATTCAGATATTGAAACTTGATTACTCGAAGTCTACAATCAATAGAAGCATAACAGTAATGGAGCCAATCAATACCAAGAATAACATTGAAATAGAATATATCAATCTCTACAAGATCAACATGAGTGACTCTATGGGATAAGGAGACGGAGAATTTTCAATAGACTCTCTTAGCCATAATAGATTTACCAATAGGTGTAGAGACAGAAAAATGGTCTATCAACACATCTGGAAGAACGTCAAACCTTATAGCCGCATATGGCGTCACAAAAGACAAGGTAGCACCGAGATCAAGCAAAGCATAAACATCAAGATTAAAGAATTTCAACATACCGATAACTACACTGGGAGAACCCTCTTGATCATGACGAGTTTGAAGTGTATAAAATCGGTTTATCTTTGAAGCACTTGAACCCGAACCATTAGACGGAGCTTGTCTACTTTGTCTTCCCTTAGCAATAAGTAATGGACAATCCTTTATTTTGTGACCACTCTTACCGCAAACAAAACAACCATCCGTACCAGCTAAGCATTTACCCTCATGCTTCCTTCCACATCTTGCACAAGTAGTCAATGAAGATCCACCACCATTTTCTCCTTGAGGCTTAGGGTTGGTCACCCTATCCTTGTTAAACTTAGGAGCCCGAGCATTGGAGTAACCTTGACCGAAAAATCTTTGTCGGAACCTCGAACGACCATGTCTATCGAACCTTAAATGTGAAAAGTCACCAACACCTAGACCTTTCCTTAAGTTTCTATTCTTTGATTTGTTGAGCATGAATCATTAGGAGAGATATGTCTATTTTATTGATGAGCATGGCATCACGAAATTCCTTAACTACTATCTTGGACCCTCCCAAAACAAGCTTGCTCATCCTTGCCCTAGGATCTATAACCATAGTAGGAGAATATCTAGACAATTGCGTGAACTTCAAGACATACTCCTTCACACTCATATTTCCTTGACGAAGGTTAATGAATTCAAGTATCTTTGCCTCCGCCTTCTCAAGGGGAAATAACCTATCAAGAAAAGCAACCTTAAACTTTTCCCAATCAAAAGGACCAGCATTAACCGATCTCTCTTCCTTCCATTGGTTGAACAAAACTTGAGAAACACCTTTAAATTGGTAAGAGGTCAATTCCACCTTTTCCACCAGTGTTACTACCATGATCATCAACACCTTGTATACCTCATCAATAAACTCTTGAGGATCTTCTTCAACCTTAAAACCATGGAACTCTGAGGGATTCATTTTAGTGAAGTCTCTCTCTCTAGATGCCTTCGTACCCACATTTAGGTTCACAGGGACCACAACCTTCTTATTGGATTGATTTGTCATGGCTTGGGCAAACACTTGAAAAGAAGCTCGAAACTCCGCATTAGTCACTTGATCGGCCAAAGGGTCGGCCAAAACTTGAGGAGCTTCTTGTTCCACATTCTCATTCGAGTTCCTCCTAACATAAGCTCTTCGAGGGGTCATATCCTGGAAAAAAAAGGATAAAACAAGGATTACAAAAGAGACATATAGAGTTACACTCTATCGCACGACTTTAGAATGATAAAAGAAGTAGAAGGATTATAAGAGAGACATATAGAGTTACACTATATCGCACGACTTTAGAATGATGAAAGAAGTGGAATTCCTAAGCATCTTATAGCCTATCATTCATAAATGTGGCACGCTTTACACTCATGAAAAAGACTCCACTCGACGTGGCTTATGAGACATCCTAGGACCTTTCTAAACCTTGTGCTCTGAATACCAAGTTTGTCATAACCCAAAAAAACCCTAGGCGTAACATGGCACATGGAACCTCGAGAGGCCCTACACAAGCCACTCAGCATACATCATACAACATAATATAATTTAAAGACTTTAAAAGATATCATTTTGTACATCAAAAGGGTTTGACAAAAGCAGAAGTCTAAAATAAGTCACAAAGTAATCTAGTACATCTTAATTAAAGTGATAAGGACGTAACCCATACATCACCTACAAAATATGAGAACATAAATGGAATAAAACCAATAAAAGAATCTCGGTCCACGGATCATGAGGATTGACCAGTCTTTAAAATCTCGAAAGGATCAACTAGCCACAAGTATGGGAAGTAGGAGCGTCGGATCCTACATTAGTGAAACAAAGCAGGCACAAGTATGGTTTAGTGCATGGAATGTACTAAGTATGATAGCAATGCATAAGAGTTATGAAATCATGCTAAAACGGATTTTACATGACGTGCAATGACCAAGCTAAATCATCAATTAATATGTTAGAAATCATAAGTTATAATTATGGTCAATGCAAGCTAAACATCATTAAAACACTTATGAGATACTTTAGAAAGTAACCCCAGTTCATTATTGCGGAAAGTTTACAATTAACTGACATAAACCACATGATCTACAACATGGAATTCAGTATTTTTCCCACACCAAAAAGAGATGTCCTTACTTGCCAAGGTAAGAACCATAAAGTTGAGCTAATGTGGAGCCACTAGCTGTTTTATTTAAAAAGATATTTTGGACTGGTTTAGAGTCGCCGCTTAATTTTTAAAGAAAAAATCAAGAAAACTATTTTTTCAATAGATTAAAACAGGGAATCAATTGAAAATATAAGAGGGTTCGGGGGTCCATATTAGTGTTCTAGGAAGGGTTTTAAAGCACCTAGAACACCCGCTAATGTGGTTATCCGATGATTACTTATTCGGCTAAATTAACTGTAACTTAGTTTGAATTGCAAAATTAAACTATTTAGAACCATTCTAACGGAGAAAAAGGAAATGTTGACATATTATCTAAGTGAGGTATTTTTGTAAAATTATTTATTTGTTTGTTTATTTTCTGAGTCAAGTAAAGACGAATAACTTAGTTAAGTGATTAATTCAAAATGAGTATCTTTTGGGAATTTGAATCTTTCGACTGTAAGATTAGCGGCAAATGTTAACAAGCACACAAACACAACAAGAATAAAGAGGGAGAGAAACGCGGACCCAAGTTTGGTTTTTTTTCTGTCCGCCTGGACCAATACTTGGGCCCATTTTTGCTTTGGGCTTTTGGCCCATTTAAGTCACCTGCACCCGTCCTGAACTAACAAGTATAACAAATAAATGGGCTTAGACCCAAAATAACAAAATACAATTCCCAAAATTAAGAGTGGGCCTTTGGCCCGATCTTTCAATTCTCCTCCGCTTTCACATTCAACCAACTTCGGGACCTGTTCGTCGATTCTATAGCTCGAAAATGGGGCTAACTCGATAGGAAACCAAGTCGGATATGTAGGAGTGGTGTACAAAATAGACTCGGGTAAATGTCACATGCATAAAGAAAGGGATGGTAAGAATTAGTCAAAGGCAAATGACATGGAACAAATAATAAATTAATGAAAGAACTTTGTCAAAAATTTAGATAATGAAAATAAAATAATCGATTTGCCGGGGATAGCTAAGGAAAATAGAACAAATTCCATTAGCAAATTCTCATGGCGTATGACTATTTTCGCAAATTCGAACATAATTAAATAAAACACTTTGATTCTTCTTCAGAAAGACTATGAGAATTGACTCCAAACAGGACAAGCTCTAATTGGTAGCTTGACTTGAAAGCTTGATTAATTTGGAAAGAAATATTCCTACAATTAATTCTTTTTGAAAGTGTTCATATTTGTTTGTAAAAATTCCAAGAAGTTTTTTTTTTTTTTAAGGGATGAATTAGTGAGATTATCTTTTTATTCATGATTTCTTAAGCACCGTGCAAAACGAAAAGTGATCAACTAATATAAGACTGAGGGAGTATTAGTTATGGTATTATTTAATCTTTTATGTGATAGAAATTAATATATAACAAACTATAGCATTAGCAAGACAGGGGCAACTAACACGTGATGAACATAATTAAAGACAAAATTGTTATTAATGCACCCAGTCAAATAATCTCAAAACATAACTAATTTCAGTATTACTAATACACCTTATTTAGTATTATTCTTATATTCCACTAATGAATAGAACGATCAAAATATCTAAAATAATAATTAACAAAATAATTGTTACGATCTACATACACCTTATACAATAATATTATTAATATACTCTCTATAAATAATCCCAGAGATAAAAAATATTCCACTAATAAATAGGACATATGAAACATTTAGCAACAGAATTCAAAGAAGTATAAAAGATACTATATTTTTTAGGAAAAAAGAAGGAAAAGAGCATTTATGCAGTGTGCTCAAGCAGTTTTAAGAAAAAAAAAGGTTAAATATGTCAATTTAAAAAATATTAAACTCTACCCCTATTTAGGAAAAAAATACATACAAAATACTCAAGAAGTATAGATTATTTTAAACATTTGCAATACATAACAATAATAACATTCAATTATTCTTCTTAAATTAAAATGTGGATCATATATTCTGAAAGTATAACAACACATGCTGAAGTTTCGTACTAAATCGAAATATTTGTCTACATTAACAATTTCATTATGCTATTATAATCAAGGAAAATCTTAGACATGAAAATAAAATAAAATACCCAAACGCTAAGCTACTCGAATAAAAATAAAATAAAATAAAATAAATACACTTTCTTGAAGACAACCTTAAAAACCAATGATGCAAGTCAAACAAATGAGTAAAAATGTGACATCAAGAGATTTCCAATAAGGCGAAATCAACCACATGAATGCTCTACAGACATATGACCTATAATCTGACCTCTAAACGCTAAGAAAACAAGAGAACTGGGCATATTTGCACAAATGGAAGGAAGTCACTACAAAGAAAACAAAAGAACAAATCACATTCACCGGACATACATAAAACTACGAGTATGAGGGGCAATCAAAGCATTGACCACGGAAAGCAAGTCATCAAACCGATTCCGAACATCATAAAGCGACTACGACTCAACACTAGAAGGGAGTAATATCGATATTCCGCTCATATTTAGGCATGTACCAATAGACATGAACATTTCTAACAGCGAATGAGATCTTTAAAAAAAAAAGCTACTTGTGTGAGATTATAATAGACGTACAAAGATCGAGAAAAAAGGGAGCTATAAACAAAGCAAATACGAGATTCTCACCTCCTTTTGGGCAGCGAAATGGAGACCAAACGAGAGGGTGACGACTTCCGATTCTCGATACAAAGCTACAACGAAAAGTTCCGGTGAAAGCTTCAAAGAAAAACTCTGAATTTGAGACTTGGAACTTTGACTATTTTTATGACTCTCTCTTTTAAAAAAATAAAAAAATAAAAAAATAAATAAAGACAAATTATATGTTTCTATATTCCTCTCCTGTATCCAATTTTCCCTTCACTTTCCTAATCTTTTCTTCTAACCCAAAATTTCCAACTAAAAATCTCCTCCTTTTCCCCCCCTCCAAACAGTGAAAATGAAAAATATATAGGGGATATTTAGGGTTCTAAAATGGGGGGAAAAGATCCAATCCGGAAGGGAATTAAGGTCCAATAAATTCAAACTTCAAAAAACCTTTCACCATTTTAGGGAGACAACCTTTTATCCGAAAAATCACCTCATTCCGAAAGAGGAATTGCGTGCTTGCTTGTTGTTGCTATGATATTAAATGTGGATAGGGACGGGAGGAAGAAGACAATAAGAGGCAATGTACTGCCTCTGCTCCTCGCTGCTTTCCGTGTGTTTTGACGAAAAATGGATGCCGATTGGAATCGTGAAGACGCCGTGAAGCTGCTGTCTATCGCCGTTTCTGGGGAATTGTACGTTGTG
>NC_064284.1:37116674-37175500 GCF_019186545.1 Solanum stenotomum | reverse complement strand
ACGAAATAAAATAATTAACTTGATAATAATATAATTAATTTAAACATGAACTAATTAATTCAAACTCGTAATTATGATTTAAATTAAACTAAGTTAGTAAAACACTTAGCTAAACAGAAATAAAAATCTTTTGATATGATTTTCAAATATTTATAAAATATACTAATTAGACACATAATTATATAATAATTAACTTAATTATAAACTAATTAACTCAAAATATAAGTTATTAATTAATTTAAACCAAATAGCCAATTATTTAAATAAAACTAAAATCATTTTGAGACAATTTTCGAATATTTATAAAATATACTAATTTCACACATAATTATATAAAATATCATATTTATTATTTTAAAATTTATAAAAATGACAAAAATACTTAAAATGACTTGAAATTTATTTTGAATTTTATGAAGCTAATTATTTCAAATAGTTTATATTTTAGGAATCTCGATGATTAATTTATATTAGGGAGGGTCAAAATTGGATGTCAACAACTGTCCCTCGTTTGACTTGGATTGATGCATGAAATTCGAGGAAAATGAAATTGACTAATCCAATTTTGACCGACCACATCTTCATCCTTTATGAGAGGGAGTTGGTACGGACTTTAGGGGTTATGGCCGAACCCTGAAAATGGGTTTCCTACATATCTCAGGTCATATAAAAATTCAGGCCACTCGTAGCTCGATGTGCTTGGTTTGACGCACGATTTGAAAGAATTCAAAAGCCATCCTAATACCGAATTATGAAGGTACCAGAATACTCGAGAATAAGATTTAACAGCGGATGTTGGAACACAGCCGAGTTTTCCACATTGGTCCTGCCTACATATCCTTAAACATTAAGAATCTGGCTGATTGTAGTTCAACTCAATCGGTTGAATAGGAGATCTATTATGCAAGATAACCTTTGTTTAGGAGGAGTGAAAAATGAGTCGAGTATGAAAATGAGGCTTGCAACCTCTTAGTCATGAATGTGGTGCACTTCACACCCATAATTAAGAACTTACACAGACATAATTTCCAAGGCTCTTGGTGCATTGTCACTCAGATTGGAAAATTGCTTCCGGATGCAAAACAGGAACTGATAAATCTAAGAAAAACCCACATGCCTTCTGATAGGGGTGTGGTTTGATTGTGGTGGAAGTCGCTCCTCTGCTCGTGTCCTAAGAGTTTGGCACTCCTCTTTGGATTATGCCTCAGTTTGCTGCTAAGAAAAAGTTCTACGTTGTGCTGCATCCTTTTTGATGTCGTCTGCACCTGTGGTTTGTTTGGAGAATTCATCCTTTCGGATGCTCTCAACAAAGACTGAGATAAAACTCCTTAGCATAAAAATTGCAATTCAAATGGGAGACAACGTCTTTTACCGTGTTGACACTTAATTGTTCTCCTTGAACATTTGACGTCAACTTCGTCGGGTTTGACGTAGAGCAAATAAAGCTTGTGTATTATATTTGCAATATAATCTTCGATGTACTCTTCCTTTGATGTCAAAGAAATAAAATAAGCTGATGTAATATGTTGATAGTTCTCTTGATCTTGTTATTTTTTGCAAAGAAAATGATGCAGTTGATGTTGATTTTCTTGTGATGGGTAAATCTTTCTCTTGCGATGCATAAATTCCTTTCCCGCAATGCATGAATCTTTTTTCCGCGATGCATGAATCTTCTCTTGCTATGCATGAATCTCTTTCCCGTGATGCATGGCGTTTTCTCTTTCTATGCATGGTTTCTTCTTCTTGCTATGCATAAGTCTCTTTCCCACGATGCATGACTTCTTTATCTTGCAATGCATGACTTTTTTCCACGATGCATGGATCTTCTCTTACAATGCATGAATCTTCTCTTGCAATGCATGAATCTTTTTCCGCGATGCATGGAACTTCTCTTGAAATGCATGAATCTTTTCCCGCGATGCATGAATTTTTTTCTCGCAATGCATGAATCTTCTCTTGCAATGAATGAATCTTCTCTTGCAATGCATGGATCTCTTCTTTCGCGATGCATGAATCTTTTTCTTACAATGCGTGATTTCTTCTCTCGATGCATGAATATTCTCTTGCAATGCATGAATCTTTTTCTCGCAATGCATGAATTCTTCCCGCGATGCATGGATCTTCTCTTGAAATGCATGAATCTTTTCCCGCGATGCAAGAATCTTTTTCTCACGATGCATGAATCTTCTATTGCAATGCATGAATATCTTCTTTCGCGATGCATGAATCTTTTTCTTGCAATGCGTGAATCTTTTCCCGCGATGCATGAATCTTTTTCTCGCAATGCATGAATCTTCTCTTGCAATGAATGAATCTTCTCTTGCAATGCATGGATCTCTTCTTTCGCGATGCATGAATCTTTTTCTTACAATGCGTGATTTCTTCTCTCGATGCATGAATATTCTCTTGCAATGCATGAATCTTTTTCTCGCAATGCATGAATTCTTCCCGCGATGCATGGATCTTCTCTTGAAATGCATGAATCTTTTCCTGCGATGCAAGAATCTTTTTCTCACGATGCATGAATCTTCTATTGCAATGCATGAATATCTTCTTTCGCGATGCATGAATCTTTTTCTTGCAATGCGTGATTCTTTTCCCGCGATGCATGAATCTTTTTCTCGTGATGCATGAATCTTCTCTTGCAAAGCATGAATCTTTTCTTTCGCGATGCATTAATCTTTTTCTTGCAATGCGTGATTTCTTCTCTCGATGCATGAATATTCTCTTGCAATGCATGAATCTTTTTCTCGCGATGCATGAATTCTTCCCGCGATGCATGAATCTTTCTCTTGCAATGCATGATTTCTTTTTATGACGTCATCCCCGATACCAAACAAAGATAATGCTTCACCGAGCAACATAGGTGACCTTCTGGGGTATTTTTGGGATAGCGGTATCGTCTCAATCGACAATATAAATAAAAATGACCCTCGAAGTAGTGGTATCATCTCATTTGATAATACGATATAAATGATTCTCCGGATAGTGGTATCGTCTCATTCGATAAAATAATAAAAATAACCTTCAGGGTAAGAATATTATCATATCTGATAATATAATGCAGATAAATATCTTCCAAGTATCTTTACTTGCTGAAAAATAATAATATTTCTCTCTTCAAGGTTTTCACTTGTCCCATCTCCGAACATAATTGCATGTTCATTATGAACCTTGCCTTGCTAAGAATTTGAATAAAGTAATGCTACTCATATTCCCAATTCTTGGTATAAGAACCATAAGATATTTCCTGCATCCACAGAAAAATTGTTAATTTTGGAGAGCTCTTCGCCCTTTTAACTTCTCCATATTCATTGAATGGAAGAATATGCTGATCTTGAGGCTAACCTATAGACCTGTATTCACAGAAAAATTGCTAGTTTTTTTACAAAATGAACTGATCTGTGTCGATCTCTTCGGTTGTCTCTTCCTTGTCTTGCTATCTCAGATTGATTTCTCCGATCTCCTGCTTCTTGATAGATGAGACAAAACACTTTCATGCGAAAATAATTGAAACATGAAAGAAAAGTTTTTTCTTTTTAAGGAAAATAAATTTTCAAAAGTGATGTTTGAAAAAAGTCACTGCCAAGTATCATGTCACGTCAAGTTTAATAAACGTCATTCGGAATTGGTGTTTTGAGATTTGTCTGATCACTTGCTAGGAAGTATTCAAAGTTGTTCCAAACTGCTGATGAACCCTGTTGAAATTTTGAGGTTGTCCTCAAAATTTCTGTCCCAGTTTATTGTCTCGACGTATCTTTAACCGTTGGTGATCAAATCACGGAATTTTTGAGATTCTCTCAAATATTCTGTCCCAGTTGCAAATTTAAGAGTAACTTCAGTCTCAACTTTGTTGGAGGGATCTTCTTCTTGAGAATTTTTGAGTCCCTCTCAAAAATTTTGTCTGAGTTTTTATTGTAAAGAGAAATAAAAACCTTACGGGAGATATGACCGAACCCTTGTGGCGCCTACGTATCCCGTTGAGGCAGGAATCAGGTCAAACGTAGTTCCCCCTAAGGATTAACAAAGTAGGAATTTTACAAAGAAAGCGACCGAGGCCGACATAGGCCGCCTACGTATCTCATTCTTAAGAATTTAGGTCGAACGTAGTTCAAATACAAAGAAATATTTAAAAGGGATAAAAGGGGTGACCGAGGCCGACATAGGTCGCCTATGTATCTCATTTTTGAGAATTCAGGTCAGACGTAGTTCATTACAAAAGGGATAAAATTTTAAACAAAGTGTTTACAAGCAAATAGAATCAATTACAAGGAAAGGATAGCAATACAAACTGAAACTTCACACATAATATCTCTTGACAGCATCTGAATTGATCGGTTTTGGCCATTCGGTGCCATCTATCTCCGACAGGACTAAGGCACCTCCAGGTAATACTTTGCGAACCATATAAGGCCCTTGCCAATTTGGCGCAAATTTTCCTTTATATTCATCTTGGTGAGGGAAAATGCGCTTAAGAACCAACTGACCAACCTCAAACATTCTGGCTCTCACCTTCTTGTGGAAAGCACGAATCATTCTCTGTCGATATAGTTGTCCATGACAAACAACAACCATCCTCTTCTCATCGATCAATGTCAATTGGTCGATCCGCTTGCGAACCCGTTCAGCATCACTCAATTCAGCTTCTTGGATGATTCTTAATGAAGGTATTTCAACTTCTGCAGGAATAACTGCTTCTGTTCCATATACTAGCAAATATGGAGTAGCTCCAACTGATGTTCTGACAGTCGTTCGGTAATCCAACAAAGCATATGGCAGCATCTCGTGCCAATCTCTGCGATTATCAATCATTTTCCTCAGAATATTCTTTATGTTCTTGTTGGCGGCTTCTACGGCTCCATTCATTTGGGGACGATAGGCGATTGAGTTTCGGAGAGTAATCTTGAATTGTTCACATATCTCTCTCATCTAGTGACTATTGAAATTCGCTCCATTATCAGTAATGATGGATTCTGGTACTCCAAACCTACATATCAGGTTGTTGCGAACAAAATCAGCTACAACTTTCTTGGTTACCGACTTGTACGAAGGTACTTCCACCCACTTGGTGAAGTAGTCAATGGCAACCAGAATGAATCTGTGTCCGTTAGAGGCGGCTGGCTCTATCGGACCAATGACATCAATGCCCCAGGCTACAAATGGCCAAGGTGAACTCATAGTATTGAGTTAATGAGGTGGCACTCGGATCAAATCTCCATGCACTTGACATTTATGACATTTCTGCACGAACTTGCAACAATCGTGTTCCATAGTCATCCAAAAATAATCGGCTCGAAGGATCTTCCTCGCCAAAGTGAGACCATTCATGTGAGTACCACAAACTCCGACATGTATTTGTTCCAGAAGCTTTGCAGCTTCACTAGCATCAACACATCTGAGAAGACATAAATCTAGAGTCCTCCTGTAAAGGATTTCCCCGCTTACAAAGAAACTGAGGGCCATACGACGTATCGACTTCTTCTGGTTGAACGTTGCGTTCTTAGGATAAGTCCCGTCCTCTAAATACTTCTTGATGTTAAAATACCAAGGCAAACCATCTGGTTCCGGTTCAACATGTGAACAATGGACATGCTGCTCTTTCATCTCTATATCGACTGGATCAATATAACTTGTATCTGGATGCTTAATCATTGACACGATGGTGGCAAGAGCATCGACCAACTCATTCTATGTCCTAGGAGTGTGTCTGAACTCAATCTTGCGAAATCTCTCTCACAACTTCTGTATATATCGTACATACGGTGTGATCTTTGGATTTTTCGCGGCCCATTCCCCTTGAACCTGATGAATCAGCAAATATGAATCTCCAATAACCAGCAACTCGTGAACATTCATATCAATTGCCATCTTCAGACCGAGGATGCAAGCTTCATACTCAGTCATGTTGTTCGTGCATTCAAATCGGAGTTTAGCTGCCATAGGATAATGCTGACCGGTTTCTGACACTAAGACCGCTCCGATTCCTTTCCCTTGATGATTCGTCGCTCCATCAAAGAACACTCTCCAACCAAGGTATGCCTCAGAAATATCTTCACCCACAAATGAAACTTCCTCGTCAGGAAAATAGGTCTTGAGTGGTTCATACTCCTCATCAACTGGATTCTCTGCAAGATGATCAGCTAAGGCTTGTGCTTTTATTGCCTTTTGTGTTACGTACACAATGTCAAACTCACTCAAAAGCATTTGTCATTTAGCCAACTTCCCGGTCGGCATTGCTTTCTGGAAAATATACTTCAATGGGTCCATCCTGGAAATAAGATATGTGGTATAAGAAGACAAATAATGTCTCAACTTTTGAGCGATCCAAGTCAAAGCACAACACGTTCTCTCCAAAAGAGTGTAACAAGCCTCATATGGAGTGAACCTTTTGCTCAAGTAATAAATGACTCGCTCTTTCTTCCCAGTTTCGTCATGTTGACGAAGCACGCATCCCAATGCATTATCCGAGAAAGACAAATATAGCAATAACGGACTCCCCTCTCGCGGAGGGACCAATACCGGTGGATTGGATAAATAATTCTTGATGGCATCAAAGGCAGTTTGACATTCTCCGGTCCACTTGGTCAATGCATCTTTTTTCAACAGCTTGAAGATGGGCTCACACACCACGGTGGACTGAGCTATAAACCGACTAATATAATTCAACCTTCCCAAGAAACTCATCACTTCTTTCTTGGTTCTCGAAGGAGGTAATTCTTGAATCGCTTTGATCTTGGAAGGGTCAAGCTCAATGCCTCTTCTGCTAACTATGAACCCCAACAACTTTCCAGCCGGCACTCCAAAAGAACACTTGGCAGGATTTAACTTTAGATTTTATCGGCGTAGACGATCAAAGAATTTCCTCAAGTGAGTCAAGTGATCCGAACTCTCGCGGGACTTGATTATGACATCATCTACATACACCTCAATCTCCTTGTGGATAATATCATGAAAAATGATTGTCATAGCACTCATATAAGTAGCACCGACATTCTTGAGACCAAACGGCATCACCCGATAATGATATACACCCCAAGGTGTAATTAAAGCTGTTTTTTCTGCGTCTTCTTCATCCATCAGGATCTGGTGGTAATCCGCATAACAATCCACAAATGACTGCATCTCAAGCTTAGCGCAGTTATCAATGAGAATGTGGATGTTTGGCAACGAAAAATTATCCTTCGAGCTTGCTTTGTTGAGATCTCGATAGTCGACACAAATTCTGATCTTTCCATCTTTCTTGGCAACCGGAACAACGTTGGCTAACCAAGTCGGATATTGCATCACTTCCACCACTTGAGACTCGATCTGTTTGGTCATCTCCTCTTTGATCTTCAAACTCAGTTTTGGCTTGAATTTTCAAGTTTTTTGCTTTACTGGACTGAAATCTGGGTTAATGGGCAACTTATGGGACACCATATCCGTACTCAACCCCGGCATATCTTTATAAGACTAGGAAAATACATCAATGTATTCTCTAAGAAAACAAACCAGGTCCCTTCTTTGAGATTCGGTCAGATGGATACTGATTCTTACTTCTTTAACACATTCTTCATCTCCGAGATTCACAGTTTCAGTTTCTTTTAAATTCGGCTTATGTTGATTCTCAAATTGTCGAAATTCTTAAGCAACATGTTCGGGTACCTCGATTTCTTCTTCATATTCCCCGCATTCATCATCACCTGCCTCGTTTTGTTCACTCGGTTCATGACATGACATGACATTGGCAGGTTTTAAATTAATATTACTGAAATTATAAACAAACAAAGTTAGGCAAGCAAAATATAACATATTAAGTAAACAAATTTTTGATAAAAGAGGCTTTTATTTAAATTGAAAAACCAGCACAAACTTTAGCCATGGCCGAGGGCCATTTTGCATTTTTAAACAACACAAGGGAATTTAAAAACTTTAAACAAATAAAAACTGCATAAAGGGTGGGTCTCGGGCCTCTTCCGGAATACCACCAATTTTAAACATAAACAGAGACATATGTCTTTTCTACCAAGCTACACGGGAAATCAGGAGCGGTGTGGAGGTCCAATTCTGCAACTGCTCCTCAGGTTCTGCATCACGAATGCCCGATGTCCCAGCCTCATCCTCGATGACCGCATCAATCTCCTGAAAAAGGCCCAGATTCCTTCCTCGAGACCATCATCACTGATGTATCCTCGCACCGGGAATGACTGGTACAGATGAGGAATTGGCCTGGCCAATGCTTGATCAACACTCTTGTTCTTCATCTCAGCTTCATCATCTGTGGGGACATACCCCAAACCAAACTTTGCTCATCTGGTGGGAATTTGAATAGGCTCAACAATTCCTTGGAAATGCTTCCCCAACCCAAATCCTGGTTCGAAACCATTATGGAGCATTACAATAGCAATCATCTTGTATAGGGCAGGCATAGGAGGCTGCGGAGCCAAATCATCACCGGTATCATTCACCAGCTCTACCGTGTAGAAATCACAACCCCGAGAGACATCATCAACGATCGGTGCATACCCATTGGGATGGCTCCCTTCACCATAAATGACCAATTCCTGATCCTTCCAAACAAACTTCATTAGTTGGTGAAGAGTAGACGGCACAGCACCAACCATGTGGATAAATGGTCTTCCTAGAAGCAAATTGTAACTGGTGTTGATATCCAACACCTGGAACTCCACGTTAAACTCTGCGGGACCCATCTGAATCCCCAAGTTTACAGCTCCTATCGTGTCTCTCTGTACTCCATCGAAAGCTCTCACATTGACCTGGTTTTGTTGAACCTTTCCCAAGTCAAATTTCAGCTGCTTGAGAGTCGAAAGAGGGCAGATGATGAGACCGGACCCATCGTCAACCAACACACGATTTATAATTTTGTCCCAATATTTGATGGTGACATGCAGAGCTTTGTTGTGCATCCTTCCTTCAAAGGGTAACTCGTCGTCGCAAAAACTGATTCAGTGTCCTCGAATGACCTAGTTTATCATGGCTGCTAGATTGTCACTGTTGGTTCCCATGGGCACATAAGTGTCATCTAAAGCCTTCATCAGAGTCTGCCTGTGCAATTGCGAACTTATCAATAGAGCCCATACAGAAATCTGAGCTGGCGTCTTCTCCAAATGCTTCACAATTGAATAATCTCTCGGCTGCATTTTCCTCTAAAACTCCTCGGCCTCGGCTTCACTGATCGGCCTTTTTGTTTGGTCCTTCTTCTGCCCCCCTTTAGCCAACTCTTCCGGTGTGTAGCACCTGCCGGACCTGGTCATACCCTGGGTAGCAGCCGTTTCAATCACAAACTTGGATTGGGAAAAAGTCTCTCGTGGCACCAAGGCAACAGCCTTCTCGGGTGTCAAAATCACACACTCTTTCTTCTCCCTAATGCTCAAAGAAGCTACAGCCCTTTCCAGTTCATTAGAAGCGATCGGAACTATCGTCTTCATCACGCAACAATCCTCATCTATCTCTATCATATAGATATTGACGCCTCCATGATTTGGCAAAGGATTACTATTAATATTGGGTGTGACTGTCTGAAGAGAGATCACGTTCTGGTCGATCAGGTCTTGGATTTTATGTTTCGGGTTAATACAGTCTTCAGTATCATGACCGACACTGTTGGAGTGATATGCGCACCTCTGGTCAGGTCTGTAAAACTTCGAACTAGTGTCAACTGGCTTAGGCCCCACTGGGTGAATATATCCTGCTGTATTTAATCGCTCGAATAACTTTGTTCGACTTTCAATGAGCGGAGTAAAAATTCTAGCGGGCTTCTTCTCAAATCTAGGACGAGAGTGATCGTAATTGCCTTGTTGAGGAGGAGACATTTGACGATAATTTGGGGTGTTTGGACGCGGGGCTTGATATCTGGGATATGAGTTTGTTTGGTAATTTAGTTGTGGAGCTTGGTAGTTCGAGGGAGTATTTTGGTAAAGTGGAGCTGGGGTTTGGTACATTGGGAAAGGAGTTTGGTAATTTGCTTGAACGTTAGCATAGTTGGGGGAGGCGTTCCGATAGTGATGATGCGGAGTTTGGTAAACTGGAGGGGGAGTTTGGTAGATGAGAGGGGGAGCTTGGTAGCTAGGAGGGGGAGTATTTTGATAACTGAGGGAATTGGTATTTTGGTAACGGGGGGGATAATCAACTTGTACAAAACAAGCCGGGTGTGAACTCTGCAACGGTCGAGAACGACCTTGGTACGATAAAAATTTCCTTGGGTTTTTCTTCCCCTTACAAGAGATAGAGGACACATCCTCTCTTTTCTTCTTCAACAAGCCCGAAGATTCGGGTGAGGCCGCAACACGAGCAATCTTCCCGGTTCTCAACCTATCTTCGATAGTCTCACCTACCTTGACTATCTCAGCAAATTTTGCTCTAATGAGCAACATAATTCTGTCATAATATTCGGGCTCTTGCACCCGCACAAACACTTCGACAATTTCCTTTTCTAACATAGGAGGTCTAACTCTAGCTGCCTCCTTTCGCCATTTATATGCGAATTCTCTGTAACTTTCAGTCGACTTCTGCTTCATCTTCTCCAAGGAGTAACGATCAGGAACGATCTCCACATTGTAGGTGAATCGTTCGATGAAGTCCTTTGCCAGAGCATTCCAGCTAGACCACTGTCTCGTTTCATTGGACGTAAACCATTCTAAAGTCTCTCCGCTTAGACTTCGACTAAAGAGCCGCATTAACAAAGCTTCGTCTCTCCCAACTCCCACGAGTTGGTCACAGTAGGCCCTCAAGTGTGCTAAGGGGTTCCCTGTTCCTTCGAATATGTCAAATTTTGGCACCTTAAACCCTTCCGGGAGGTCCAAATTCGGATGAACGCACAGGTCTTCGTAGCTCAAACCGGCGACCTAAGGAATGCAATTCAACTCTTTTATGGCTTTTCGGATCTCTTCCTTCATATCCAGCTTGGCGGCCTCTTCCTTCGACCTCCACTCTCTCTCTCACTCTTCATAGTGGTCGAGCTCAGAACCATTGGCATCATGCTCATGGGGGATTGGGATTTGGAAGGTGGCTTTCTGAGGTAGGGTGGAGCAATGGAGGGACTTTGGGCATTTTGAGTGGCTTGGTAGTTTTGATGGAAAGTCTGGGGGTTGGTATGTTGATGTTGGTGACGGAGGGAAGTTTGTGGGTTGTTAACGTGTTGGTTTTGAGGAGGTGGGCCAGTTTGGAGGTTGGCATTTTGGGGAGGAAGTGGCACTTGGATGTTGGTATTTTGAGGAGGGGGTGGTGTTTGATAAGAGGCGGAGGCATAATGGGGATTTTGGTTGGTTAAGTCGATGATTGAGGGGTTTTGAGCAGGACTGGATGGTGGGTTTTGAGCCTGTTCCGCGTTCGGAAGAGGAAAGTGAAGTGGAGGTCTTCCATCTACCGGAGCAAAAACCGGATTAGGCAGATCCTGCCTTCTCTGCATTTCGACCCGCATCTCAGTGATCTGTTGTATCAACTGTATAATTAACTAGTTCTGATCGGCGACGATGGGCTGAGCCACAACAACATCGGTAAGGTCAATCTCTTCATTGTTATCATCCATTGTTGACTTGCCTTTCCGAGAACTTTGATTGGGGAAGGAATCTGTAGGCCCTTTTGATCTGGTAAAATAAGGATGATCGGCCAGTGTATCAACACAGATCAGTTCTAACTACCTGTAGAGAAAAATAACTCAAAGGCAAATCTGTCAATATTAGTTCTGGACGAATAATGCAAGATATCACATAGAAAGCAGGTAAACACATAAAAGTTGCTTCGTTTGAGGACACGTTAACCCACGAGTAATGGGGACTGATTTTTCAACAAGCAGGAATTTGCTCGTTTTATTTNCATAGAAAGCAGGTAAACACATAAAAGTTGCTTCGTTTGAGGACACGTTAACCCACGAGTAATGGGGACTGATTTTTCAACAACCAGGAATTTGCTCGTTTTATTTTGGGGCTAGTGACTCAGAAAGGCTAAATTGCGTTGAGCTAAGGTCTTCTTGTTGCATCTTCTGGCATCTGTTGATCTGAACTCAATGTTTCCTTGTAGAATGAAATAGGGGGGAAAGAAAATTTGAAAAAGATAGGGGCTGGGCCGTGAAAGGCTGCCTACGTATCTCTAAAGGAGAATTCAGGCCCTACGTAGTTCGAATACAAAGGAAAATTTCATTTTCATTCATTCATTTCTGGTGATTACAAACTTAACTTGAATCTTTCCCATGTTGACAAGGGATTCCACGTCATAGCGAAACCTGAGGCACCTCCCAATGTTGTGATCGATGGCATCATGATAAGGGCAGGGCTTCCAGATCTCAATTCCAATGGGGTCGATTACCTCGTGATCCTTTCTGATAGAGGCCAAGACTCCTTTTTGAACTAACAGACTGTAGATGTCCAACAAAGTTTTCTTGAAAGGCGTGAAGTAGTGACAATAAAACAAAAGTGTGCTCAGTGATCAGCATATTAGGCTCCTGTTGGTCACAGGTAAGGACGATGTTCCTACCCCACATATACGGGATCTCCCCAATGTTGATCAGGTTGCGGATCGCTGCCTTAAGCTCCACACATTCCTCTATAGTGTGTCCTTTTTGGTTCGGGTGGTAGGCACATGTCTTTTGAGAGCTTTCATGCCCAAACCCAAAAGTGGTTCCTTCGAGAGGCTTCATTATTCCTGACGCCTTAAGGTGCTAGTAAATAAGAGCACACGGCACGACTCTTGCCCCCACGCTATGTGTCCACTCATAAGCCGGGAGAGTGATCTTTTGGTTCCCTCCTTTCAGACGTCCCAGGAAGGGAGGCATATAGATGATTTCCTCATCGACATCCTCTTCAGTAGCTCTAGGGTGAGTGTCTTTTGGACTACTATTGGCTTCTTGATTGAGGAAAGAGCATTTCCCGCGTATCTTCTGAAGTCTCATAGTTATGTCATTCTTGAAGGTGTCATGTTCCTTCCGCACAACAACTATCTTTTTACTTATAACATCACATTTGGTCATCTTTGCTGCCAATTCCGCGTCTAGTGCCGCATTTGCTGCTTGTGCGACCGCGGTGGCAAACTCCACTTCTATTCTCCTTTCTCTGGTTTCTTGGATCTCTCGCCTGAGCCGCTGCAATTCCATCCTCAAATCCTTCTCGGTTAGCTCTATGTCGATACCCTTGCCCTTTTCCATCTTAGCAGCAATTTCACCTTTCTTGAGACGATAGAGTAGTATTTTAGGATTTGGGTGGTAAGATTTTATTTCTGGCTGAGAAACTCAAGACTCATGGAATTTTGGTTGGACCTTTGGGTAGTGACTTGTACTTGGTATTGTAGAGATTTTTGGAAAATTTTTGAAAAAGGGTGGGCTAAAATATCCTCAATCAAAGCAACAATATCGCATAAACAGTTAAAGCACACAAGCATATATCGCGCGTCCTAAACAAGTAGGGGACCCTTTTGTGCCAAGGGTAGGCCTAACGTATTTGGAAGATGTATGTGTAGAATTGAACCATTTTGTTACCCCAAAGAAAATTTTGCATATAAAATGATGTTCAAGAAGAGAAATAAGCAAAGGAAGTAGGGAATAAACGAAAATCACAAAGGAAAGGCCCACGCAGGGGTCATTTGAAAAGAGTACCAAAGTACAAGAAAGGCAAGCCCACGCAGAGGCAAATAACAATAAGTACATATAGAAAAACCCACGCAGGGGTGAAATCCGCTAAAATGTTCCCGATGGCATCGGCAGCGGCCTTTCTCTTCCCAGTCATTTGAAGCCTATATTGAATCATTAGCAAGTATCTTTCGCTCCGGCGGCCTTTCTCTTCCCAGTCTTCGAGACACATTTCGCTTTTCTTATCTCCAATCCACAAGTTAAGCTCTCCCAAATCGCTTTTCAAACTTTCTAATTCTTGAATCATGCTATCGAGGGCGTACTTATCCTCTTGTTGCTTTTGGAGAAATTCCTCATCCATTTCCTGGGCTTCTCTTCTTACCTCTCTTAGTTCTATCAAAGCTTTGGACTTTTTGTCCTCTACACTGCGGTAAATGTTCGGAAATGAGAAGGAGATACCCTGTATATTGCACTTCAACTAAGCTTTGTAAGTTTCATCGTACCCCGCATTAAATCGGTTCACGGCAATGGTGTCGTCTTTCATTCGCACTGCTATTTTCCATTCTCTCAGCATCTCTGAAGCCTCAGGCACTCTATCATCCCCGATGTCGACCACATAGATACGGTAGTATGCTTCTGGAGGTGTAGTCTGTCTTCTTCCGAACTGTCTCAGGACCCGAATGGGTGCATATGGGCGAATACCTCGAATACCTGGTAGAGGAAGCACAAGTTGTCTGTCGCCCCGTACTATGGCATCTTTCGAGATGAAATGGTCGAACATCCACTGGATGTTTTCTTCTCTCAACTCAGAAAAAATTTGAGCCCATCTTTCTCTGGTTCTTCTTTTTTCTAAGTCTACCCAAAACAACATGTCATTCAAACTCTTAAGAGCGTTATGCTCATCGAGGGTATGGAGTTCTTGAGTTCCGTGTCTCTTCACCAAGTGACTCATTATCCACCATTGAAGAAGAAGGTTGCAACCCTGAAAGTAACGATGCCCTTCCTTGTATTTCCCCAAAGCATGGTATATGTCGGAAAGGATAACAAGTGCAATCGGATAATACTTTACTTGCCCTTGGTTCAGATGCCCGTGGAACAGAGTGTGCGCAAGCATTATCACTCGAGTGTTGATACTGAGGCTCGGGCCGTGTGGGAAAATCATGGTGCCCAATAGTGCGACGGTGAATGCCAAAGGTCTGATCCCGTCCCATTCTCTATAAGTGACCCTGAACTCTTGGTTGTAATTCGCGTAGAAGCTTGCGTTCCTGAATCTAACATAAAGATCCATAAAAGAAATGCTAGAACCTTCGGCCCAAAAGGCGCAATCATTTCTTAACTCGAGCCAATTTGTAATATCCTCGAGAGTAGGCTTGTTAGGGATTAAGATGTTTTCCTGCCTTCTCACTCTTCTTTCAAGCCCTGTACCGACTGTGTCTATTCCGTCCCGAATTTCCTCAATTGTCGGGGTGATTTCCATGGTTCCAAATCGGAACACCATTTTCTCATTGTCCCAATAGCCTGTGAGGACTTCAATCAGTTCGGGCCACCCAACCATGTTAATGAGTTCTGTTAATGCCCCTACATATTTGTTGAGGTCCCTTTTGTGAAATGCATTGAGGTCGTTGTACCACATCTTGAGTAGAACTGGGGCTTCCACTACCATGTCGAATTTGGGAAATTAATCCATACCTACAAAATAAAACCTGGTTAAGATTCTCTCCCCCAAATAGGCAACAATCAGGTTTCCACACATACATCTTTCAAATGTCAAATAATATGGTATGCCGTTAGGTCGTGGACCTTGGACATGATTTTTGGCGATTTTACTAATGGACTTAATACGCCTTGGGTATTAAGCCGTCTTAGGCTAATGCTTAGATTTGGATTTGGTTTCGCTCTACTCTAGGTTGACTAGAATTGGTTTAGAAATGACGGTTACCCGAGTCGGACAAACAACGGAGTGAAGTATAATAAACGACGTTGGATGACCACAAGCCAACTATTCGTTTATCACTTTCAAATGATTTAACTTGTGTTTTTCTGAAGGACAGCCGTGGTGTAACCTCCTTTTTCCTAGTGCAATCTATTTGTCGTTTGGTGGAATCAGGTGCCATTAATGCCACAATTCAATATAAGCGATAAATAAAACAAGTAGACAGTTAAAACACATAGTCAAATAAATTAATCTTAAGGTTAGAACTATTCAAATCCCCAGCAGAGTTGTCATTCTGTTTTATTTAAAAAGATATTTTGGACTGGTTTAAGTCGCCACTTAATTTTTAAAGAAAAAATAAAGCAAACTATTTTTTCAATAGATTAGAACAGGGAATCAATTGAAAATATAAGAGGGTTCGGGGATCCATATTAGTGTTCTAGGAAGGGTTTTAAAGCACCTAGAACACCCGCTAATGCGGTTATCCGACGATTACTTATTCGGCTAAATTAACTGTAACTTAGTTTGAATTGCAAAATTAAACTATTTAGGACCATTCTAAGGGAGAAAAAGGAAATGTTGACATATTATCTAAGTGAGGTATTTTTGTAAAATTATTTATTTGTTTGTTTATTTTCTGAGTCAAGTAAAGACGAATAACTTAGTTAAGTGATTAATTCAAAATGGGTATCTTTTGGGAATTTGAATCTTTTGACCTTAAGATTAGCGGCAAATGTTAACAAGCACACAAACACAACAAGAATAAAGAGGGGAGAGACGCAGACCCAAGTTTGGTTTTTTTCTTGTCCGCCTGGACCAATACTTGGGCCCATGTTTGCTTTGGGCTTTTGGCCCATTTAAGTCACCTGCACCTGTCCTGAACTAACAAGTATAACAAATAAATGGGCTTAGACCCAAAATAACAAAATAAAATTCCCAAAATTAAGAGTGGGCCTTTGGCCCGATCTTTCAAATCTCCTCCGCTTTCGCATTCTACCAACTTCGGGACCTGTTCGTCGATTCTATAGCTCGAAAATGGGGCTAACTCGATAGGAAACCAAGTCGGATATGTAGGAGTGGTGTACAAAATAGACTCGGGTAAATGTCACATGTAGAAAGAAAGGAATGGTAAGAATTAGTCAAAGGCAAATGACATGGAACAAATAATAAATTAATGAAAGAACTTTGTCAAAAATTCAGATAATGAAAATAAAATAATTGATATGCCGGGGATAGCTAAGGAAAATAGAACAAATTCCAAGGTGAATGACTATTTTTAGCAAATTCTCATGGCGTATGACTATTTTCGCAAATTCGAACATAATTAAATAAAGCACTTTGATTCTTCTTCCAAAAGACTATGAGAATTGACTCCAAACAGGACAAGCTCTAATTGGTAGCTTGACTTATAATTGAAAGCTTGATTAATTTGGAAAGAAATATTCCTACAATTAATTCTTTTTGAAAGTATTCATATTTGTTTGTAAAAATTCTTTTTTTTTTAAGGGATGAGTTAGTGAGATTATCTTTTTATTCGTGATTTCTTAAGCACCGTGCAAAACGAAAAGTGATCAACTAATATAAGACTGAGGGAGTATTAGTTATGGTATTATTTAATCTTTTATGTGATAGAAATTAATATATAACAAACTATAGCATTAGCAAGACAGGGGCAACTAACACGTGATGAACATAATTAAAGACAAAATTGTTATTAATGCACCCAGTCAAATAATCTCAAAACATAACTAATTTCAGTATTACTAATACACCTTATTTAGTATTATTCTTATATTCCACTAATGAATAGAACGATCAAAATATCTAAAATAATAATTAACAAAATAATTGTTATGATCTACATACACCTTATACAATAATATTATTAATATACTCTCTATAAATAATCCCAGAGATAAAAAATATTCCACTAATAAATAGGACATATGAAACATTTAGCAACAGAATTCAAAGAAGTATAAAAGATACTATATTTTTTAGGAAAAAAGAAGGAAAAGAGCATTTATGCAGTGTGCTCAAACAGTTTTAAGAAAAAAAAGGTTAAATATGTCAATTTTAAAAATATCAAACTCTACGCCTATTTAGGAAAAAAATACATACAAAATACTCAACAAGTATAGATTATTTTAAACATTTGCAATACACAACAATAATAACATTCAATTATTCTTCTTAAATTAAAATGTGGATCATATATTCTGAAAGTATAACAACACATGTTGAAGTTTCGTACTAAATCGAAATATTTGTCTACATTAACAATTTCATTATGCTATTATAATCAAGGAAAATCTTAGACATGAAAATAAAATAAAATACCCAAACGCTAAGCTACTCGAATAAAAACAAAATAAAATAAATACACTTTCTTGAAGACAACCTTAAAAACAAATGATGCAAGTCAAACAAATGAGTAAAAATGTGACATCAAGAGATTTCCAATAAGGCGAAATCAACCACATGAATGCTATACAGACATATGACCTATAATCTGACCTCTAAACGCTAAGGAAACAAGAGAACTGAATGGAAGGAAGTCACTACAAAGAAAACAAAAGAACAAATCACATTCACCGGACAGACATAAAACTACGTGTATGAGGGGCAATCAAGGCATTGACCACGGAAAGCAAGTCATCAAACCGATTCCGAACATCATAAAGCGACTACGACTCAACACTAGAAGGGAGTAGTATCGATATTCCGCTCATATTTAGGCATATACCAAGAGACATGAACATTTCTAACAGCGAATGACATCTTTAAAAAAAAAGCTACTTGTGTGAGATTATAATAGACGAACAAAGATCGAGAAAAAAGGGAGCTATAAACAAAGCAAATACGAGATTCTCACCTCCTTTTGGGCAGCGAAATGGAGACCAAACGAGAGGGTGACGACTTCCGATTCTCGATACAAAGCTACAACGAAAAGTTCCGGTGAAAGCTTCAAAGAAAAACTCTAAATTTGAGACTTGGAACTTTGACTATATTTATGACTCTCTCTTTTAAAAAAAATAAAATAAAATAAAATAAATAAAGACAAAATATATGTTTCTATATTCCTGTATCCAATTTTCCCTTCACTCTTTCCCAATCTTTTCTTCTAACCCAAAATTTCCAACTAAAAATCTCCTCCTTTTTCCCCCTTCCAAACAGTGAATAAAATGGAAAATATATAGGGGATATTTAGGGTTCGAAAATGGGGGGAAAACATCCAATCCGGATGGGAGTCAAGGTCCAATAAATTCAAACTTCAAAAAACCTTTCACCATTTTAGGGAGACAACCTTTTCTCCAAAAAATCACCCCATTCCGGAAGAGGAATTGCGTGCTTGCTTATTGTTGCTGTGATATTAAATGTGGATAGGGACGGGAGGAAGAAGACAATAAGAGGCAGTGTACTGCCTCTGCTCCTCATTGCTTTCCGTGTGTTTTGACGAAAAATGGATGCCGATTGGAATCGTGAAGACGCCGTGAAGCTGCTGTCTATCGCCGTTTCTGGGGAATTGTACGTTGTGATGCTGGGTTCTCTTGTGTGAAGCCAAAGGTGGGCCAGGTTATGGGATTAATTGGTTGGGTCGGTGGGGCTGCTTGTATTGTTGTTATTATTTTATTATTGTTGTACGTTATTGTATGCATATATGGGCCGGGAAATAGGAGTGGAAAAATGGGTTCTTGGTGGGCTGTGTCAGTTTGCTGGAAAGGTTGAAGAAAAAGGCCCAAAATTTTGGTCTTAAAATGGTTTTAAGGGGAGGTTAAAGATGGATTAGATCTTGGAGTTTAAGAAATAGCCGAATTGAGTTAAATTAACCAATTCGGCTAAATCCTAAGTGAGATGGATTAATATTAATTAATTAACGAGCTTCTTAATTTTAACGAAATAAAATAATTAACTTGATAATAATATAATTAATTTAAACATGAACTAATTAATTCAAACTCGTAATTATGATTTAAATTAAACTAAGTTAGTAAAACACTTAGCTAAAAAGAAATAAAAATCTTTTGATATGATTTTCAAATATTTATAAAATATACTAATTAGACACATAATTATATAATAATTAACTTAATTATAAACTAATTAACTCGAAATATAAGTTATTAATTAATTTAAACCAAATAGCCAAATATTTAAATAAAACTAAAATCGTTTTGAGACAATTTTCGAATATTTATAAAATATACTAATTTGACACATAATTATATAAAATATCATATTTATTATTTTAAAATTTATAAAAATGACAAAACTACTTAAAATAACTTGAAAATTATTTTGAATTTTATGAAGCTAATTATTTCAAATCGTTTAGATTTTAGGAATCTCGATGATTAATTTATATTGGGGAGGGTCAAAATTGGGTGTCAACACTAGTTAATGTCTATCTAAGACAACCTATGCTGGCACATTGTTATGGGATAGGGAGATTGCTACTACAAACCCGACCTCTACTAACGGGAGAGCTTATATCTCAATATCCTCTCGGGGCTAAGTATAAATCCCACAAAATAGTCATTAATTATATTCATCTTGTTATCCATGGAAAGGCACCAATAAGTAACCAATCCAAGCTAGAGTTCATTTAGAATAGCTCTTAAATCTTGATTCATCTTAGATGAGAAAACCTTTCAACGTTATGAATTCTTTATGTGAGAATGACCTTTCACAACAACAACATCGATGCTTTACTCTCAAAGAAACCTTAAATAATTTATATCAATTCCATAGAAAGAACATGCATATCTCTTCATAAATTCCTCTTTCATAGTTCATATGTCATTGTCTAAAAATCATGGATCATGCATGGGTTCATGTAATTAACTCAAAAATAATATATTACTTCAATTCATGTATAAATAAATAGAAAAAAATAAATTTGATCAAGATTGAAAGGAGCCCACGAAGATTTAATAAAATCCTAACTTGAACTGAAAATCTAGCTTTACAAAATTGGAGATTTTAGGAACTCTATAGAGGAGAGGACTCCATATTTGAATGCTAACATACCTTAACAATCAATGCCCAAAATCAATGGTCAATTTGAGTTCTTCAAGCAAAACCTTAGCTTTATCCTTCCTTAGTTCTTGAGGGGAGGTTTGGGGGTGATCTAGGAGGGAATTGAAGAACATAGAAGAGAGGTTTAGAATGAGTAGTTTTTAGGCTTAAGGGACTTATATAGGGCTTAAGATTAGGATAAAAATGACCTAGTTTGGGCATTAATCAATTAGGGAAAAGACTTAAAAGCCCCTAAAAGTTAACTGCCGACCCTTTCTACGGTTTGTACCTACGATCCGTAGGTCCTTCTACGGTCCATCTTGATCTATAGATCATAGACCCTTAATTTGGCAAGATTTTGATGAACATAATGTACGGTTTGTGGGTCTATTTACGAACCGTAGATACCAACCGTATAAACCAACCTTTTTCCTTAAGATTTCACCAAGTCTAGGACTCATCTATGAGAACTATCTACGACTCATACATAGGATGATAGACCATACTAATCAATCATAGAAAAAGGGATTAGGACTTAATTTACAAAAACTCTACCCTTGTTATACGGTTTACTTACTACGGCCCGTATGTCACGACCCACGGTACCCCCTAGGTTTAACATGGAATATAGGACCTGAGAGGCCCTACACAAGCCACTTAGCATACATAACAAGATATAAGAAAATTAAAAGAGATAAAGAGAAACATTTCAAATCTAAGAGTTTTATTAAAGTAAAACGGAAGTGTACAAAGTCTCATTTGCCATCTAATACATCAAGAGTGACTAGGACGTAACCCTGGCGTCATGTACAAAGTATGAAAATAAGAATTTACTAAAAGTTATAAAAGTCCGATCCTCGAAGCATGAGAACTCACCAAAGCTCGAAATCTCTCCAACAACCTCTAGCCGAGACTGAGAATCCTGAATATCGGACCCTACATTTGGGGAAATATAGGCAAGAGTATGCGTTAGTACAAACATGTACCAAACATGATAACCATGTATAAAAACATATAAAACATGCTAAAAAGGGACATTTCATAATATGTAAGGACCAAGTTAAAATACATAACATGAGGTTCAAAACATAGCTCATGAATAAGGTCGATGCAAGTAAAGTCATCCTTATGGTCCATATTAGATACTTCTTTAAGTAACCATAATTCGTCATAACTTGTGGAAAGTATCCTTAACCGACATGTAAGACCATGTGAGCTAATAACATGGAATCCGGTGTCACCCACACCGAAAAGGTTTGCCCTACTTTCCAAGGTAAGACCATGAACCTTCTAGTGGATCCACTAGGTAATGTTTGTCTAGACAAATCCTATGTTGGCACATAGTTTATGGGACATGGGTAATCTCCACTTGTCCGCTCGGTGCTAAGCATAACTTCCACGGAATGTTCTTTAGACTCATCTTAACTTAGCTATCATAAGACATGGATAGTCGCCTCTTGTCTTATTATCCTATGGCATGAGTAATCACCTCTTGCCTAGTCTTTGGAGGACATCGGTAATCGCCGCTTTCCTCGATATTAGATTAGCTCCTTATCATTGGTTAATTTTAGGTGAAAAAGCCTTTCAACCTTAAGAACCCTTATTATGTGAGAAAACCTTTCACAATCATGCTTTCATGTGTATATGAGAAATCTTTTCAACAACACAACAACAACAACATCATTGATACTTCACTCTCAAAGCATCCTTAAAACATTGACATCATATTTCATGAGAACATGCATGATTTCATAAATTCATCTTTCATAATTCCATAACCCATATTAGATCATCATAACTTGGAAAACATGGGATGTGTATGGGTTCAAGGGGATTCATCATAAAAACCATGGAATTATATCAATTCATGCTTGAAAGAACATAAAAAAATCAATTAAATCAATAATCAAGAGAACCCATAACATAGAAGAAAACCTGTAACTCAATTGGGGATTTCTAACTTTACAAATTAGAAAATTTGGGGACTCCATGGAGGAAAGGGCTCCATGGATGAAAATTGTCATACCTCAATGCTAATTGCTTGACTTCAATGGAGGATTAGGAGGTTTGATCTTGAAACCCTAGCTTTCTTCTTCAACTTCTAGAGAGAGAATTATTTGAGAGGAGGACTTGTTCTTCTTTTAAGAATTTGAGAGAATGATTTCAATTGGGAAAATTTGGGGGTTTAAAACACTTATATAAGGGCTTAGGTGAAGGGCAAAATGACATAGTATTAAAATAATTAGCAAATGACCCAAAATCCCTTAAGAAATAACAGTCGAGCTTATCGACGACCTCGACCTACGGTCTGTTGGTCAACTCACGGACCGTACTGATTGGTCGTCGATAAGTTCAGAGACCAACACTTTTGGACCTCAAACAATGGGACCCACCCATGTGCCATGGTCCAAACTCAACCGTGGGTCTCAACCTTTGACCCTAGAATTTCCCTAAGTTTGGGACTCACCTACGAGACCTATGCACGGTTCGTGCACTGGGAGACGAACCGTCCAAGTGTACCGTTGAAAATTACAGAAAACTTGATAATTTGAAGAATCTAACTGGCCAATCACGGGCCTACCTATGGGTCGTATGCCAGACGACGAACCATCGGTGGCGTCTGTCGGTTATGGCACCAGATCCTGCAACAGTTGAAATTTTACCCTTTTTGAATCTGAGGTGTTACATTGTAGGACTTCCTACGGTCCATAGGTTAGACCCATAAATACCAGTTCTTAGACAGATTTCTGAACTACCCTTTCTTTCGAATTGCTAACTTCTGAGGTGTTACAAAAAGATACACTACTGTTGAAACACAAATTCCCCAAAACTTCAAAGGTTTCCATGCCTATAACCATAAGGCTCTAGCCCTGTCAAGGATAGACCTATGCTTCCTCTTAACTACTCCATTCTGTTGAGGAGTATAAACACAAGAGCTCTGATGTGAGATCCCATTCTCTGTTAAAAAATCATGAACTTGGGAGTTGAAGAACTCAGTCCCATTATTTGTTCTAGGGCACTTCACATTGATTCCAAATTGTGTTTTCACCATACTCATAAAGGTTTTTTAAGACAATGAGTGTATCAGACTTAGTATGCATAATTAAATCCAGGTATATCTAGACATATCATCAACCAATGTGAGGAAGTATCTTTTAACATCATGATTAGGAACCCTATAAGGCCCCCACACATCACCTTGTATAATATAAAAAGCAGAAGTAGAAGTAGAAGAACTAGTAGGAAATGACAGTCTTGTCTGTTTAGCAATAAGACAAACAGTACAATTATGATCCATTTCTTGCACACTAGGAAAACAATTTATCTTGCTTAAGACCTTAATAGGTGCATGGCCAAGTCTCATATTCCAAAGACTAGTTAAAGGTCATTTATTATAATAAGTAAAAAATAGAAAAAGTAAAACTAGTGTAGGTGTTACATGAGCGGGTAACAACATGCTCTTCATGCTTGAGATTTATTTGTAGCAGGGACATACCTTGGTTATCTTTACCATCCCCAGGACCCTCCCATTGAAGAGATCCTAAAAGATACAGATATCAAGAAAAAATAACGTAACTCATCTCAATTGCTTTGTTAGTTGGGAGACAAAAAGTAGGTTGTACTTGAACTCTGGATAAACATAATATCTTTCACTATTTTATCTTGAAAAACAAGTGATTCACCAACATGACCAATGGGAACTTGACCTCCTATGGGTAAATTTACTTTTAAAGTTCCTTGATCTCTAAGATCTTTATGTTGGTTCATCATTTTGAGATTATAAACCATATGATTTGAAGCATCTGTATCAACAATCCAATTATACTTCACTACATCAGACATAAGTGCAGTGACAGTACCTGAGGTACTAGTAGTAGCAATATTAGCCATAGTATCCACTTCTTTGCCCTTTCTTAGCATCCGAAGGATCTACGTATATTGTTCATGAGTAAACAATGACATACCTTGTGTACCTGGTGAAAGAATGCTAGAGGATGAGACATAAAACCTAGTGTTAGGACTTATAAGAGGGTCATAGGCTCCATCATCATTGAGATGATTTCCTCCAGTAGCAACACTATTGTCATGAGAGAAAGATCCACCTCCTTTCCTCTTAGGATAGCCATGAAGTTTGTAACAATGATCTCTAGTGTGGCCTTTGAAGTGACAGAAATCATAGTAGACTTGAGATTTGCCATTCTCATAGGCATTCCTTCCATCACCAGGATTTCTTTGTCTAAAACCTCCATAATTGCCATTACCATTACCAGTACTTTATCCAGTATTCCCTCATGTGCCTGATGTTGTAGTGCTATTGGATCCAGTTTGATAGCCACCATTGCCAGCATGATGGCTATGAAACACCCTATTGCTCATAAGAGCAGTTTCTGAGTGAACTTCAAGGGAAGATGAGCTGTTGTGAGCATTATTAATCCTTTGGCTCTCAACATTTATGATCATAGCATAAGCTTGATTAACATTAGGCACATGAACAATCATTAGCACTTGACTTTTAACATGAGCATATGACTCATTTAGCCCCATCAGAAACTGCCATAACTTTTGAAACTGGAAATTAAATGTTCAGAGTATTGCTTGGATTCAGGGCATGCATATGAAGGAGGAGGCATTAAGGTTTTAAATTCATCCCAAAGTTCTCTCAAGCAAGAAAAGTAGGTAGACGCAGAAGCAATGCCTTGAGACAGTGTAACAATCTCCTTATGCAAATATAATGCTCTAGATGGATTAACCTTATCAAACCTCTCACGAAGATCTTCCCAAACAGTGTGAGCATCAGATCCATATATGATTATACTAACTAGACTTTTAGATACAGTCTTCATAATCCAACCTATAACAATCACATTACATCTCTCCCACCTATCATGGATAGAAACAAGATACATGTCCTTTCTGTAGGTACCTAATAGAAATTCTAACTTGTTTTTTCCAAGTTAAACAAGTCTCAAGGATCTACTCCACAATGAGTAATTTTCATATTCGAAAAGTTGAATTGAAACCAGAACAGAACCTTGAGTATCAAATGGATGAATGAATAAAGGATGTTTGTGATATACCTGGTCAGCTGGATTGAGTTGCATCCTAGTTGCTGCACTGTAGTAGCGACAGGAACTTCTGCAAGAATCACCATAATAGAGTTGTATTCGCTGGAATTGAAGCGAAAAAATAGAGACAAAATCGAGTTGGAATCCTTCCCTAAATCAAAGTCCTACTACGAGCACACAAAGTTTGATTCAAGGCACACAATAGACATTGATTTCTCATGGCTCTGCTAAAAATTGTTCTAACTACCAATGTCTTCTAGAAGCTTCTATTCTAAATAACTTTCTTAACTAACTAACAAATTTGATTGCCATGTATAATTAATCAGTTATATGTCCTTAAAACAAATCAACTCAAGAGTTTAGGAAGCAGTTGAGATTTATTTGGATGCATTAATTTGTAGTAGCCTACCAATGATCTTTGAAAGGGAAAACTATGATTATATGGTCAGGAATCGCGACATTTGTAATAGACCATAAAAACTCATATTTAACAATGAAAGAGGGAACAAGTGAATAATAAATATTATACGTGATTCAATAACAACCATAACATCATAGACAAAAAGCAAATGAGAAAGAGCTGAGGTCTACATTGTCGAAGATGAAAAAGAAAAGTTTCATTTTTATTGCAACATGAATGAGCATGTAAGGACAAATACTCCGAAGATGTAATAAATTAACGGCAATGGTCAATGCAGTGCTCCATCTCCTTGGATCTCTAAGATTAAACCAAGTTCATATCTACAATCTAACAAAAAGTGCATATATAGTTAGTATAACTTGAACTCAATGCTAAATCAAGGATGTAAGAAATTAATTACCTCTTCGCTACTTGAGTCAACAATTGAAACATGGATACTAAGTTTATCTTCTCCTGTGAAATCTTCCACATCTTTTTTAATCGCACTGGCTGAATCTACAAGTTCACCGTTGTTAATACAAGTTAAATGGATGGACTTTAAAGTGTGTATATATGTTATGCATAAGGAATCTGTATAAGCTCGCTATAGTATTATAGTTTTTATTCCTCAAGCTTGGGAAAAGTTTCCCTATCAACTTGCCATTCTAAAAGGTTTACCACTCGCAAAGTCAAAGTCTTAAGACTTTGATAGATGTCCTCACTTGCGTCCCACTTGTTCTCGATGAAATTAGAGATCATAAACTCCAGAATTTCAAGCTTAGGCAATGCCGTGATTGCTGACAACAAAGCAGGTCTCAGGGGAAAACTGTACAACTGTAACTCTTTCAAGCTGGTAGGGAAGTGATATTCATTGGAAGGTGGGGTTAACTCGGAGTCATAAACGTCACCCTTGTAATATCTTGCAATAAGTAATTCAAGTTTATTAAGGACATGAAACTTGGGAAACCAATCGCCGTGTGTAGGAGGATATCTATGTTCCTGGATGATGCAATCAAAGTGCTGAAGATTTGAGAACTTCTCCAGAGTATTACTTGTGCCTTCAGAATATGAGAAAAGAATTGTGGATAAAGTTGCCAAGTCTTCTGACTTTGAGTTCTCAGCTTCGATAATATTGTTCGCATCCTTTTCAAAGAAAGAACTCATGTCAATTCTCACATGTTTCAGCTTTGATAGTTCCAATATTTCGGGCAGTAGTACCATTATGTTGCCATGATCCATTTTGATAAATAGAGTTTCTAGATTCTGGAGGTTCACCCATGAAAGTGGGATAGCTTTTACTTCATACCGAATCTCAAGAAAACCACTCATTTTCAAAGATACGAGATGCTTACTACCCGCTGAAGACTTATTATAACTGAACAATCACTTCTTTTGTGGAGTTGGCCATTGTCAGTATGAATGGCTAGACGATTGTGTAGGAAATCCAAAGCATGAAATCGTTCAACTGAATTGATTAACTTGAAAAACTCTTCCTTTTTAGCTTTTCCTGAACAAAAATTGTGCACATCATCTTGCACATAGCAAACCTTGGAGGGGAAATGATCAACCATTATCAGGCTACCAGAAATTAAAGCATCCAGGTAACTTTAAGTTTCTTCCTCGAAACTACTCTTGGATTGGATATAATCATCCACCAACCCTTCGGCCATCCACAACTGTATCAACTTAGAGATGGAGTTTATTTTCTCTTTCGATATCTTCCAAAGTAAAGCAACAACGGCTTCAGGTGGAATGGTAAATGGTCATAACTTAATTGCATAACCTTCATCATCTGCAAATTGTTGTTTGCAGAAATAATGGAATCCAGATTATGTTGAATCTTAAGCTGCAAATTCCTTTCCTTTTTATTTCATTCCCTTCCTCTATCAATTACTCTAGCAATCAAAACAAGAGCCAAAGGAAACCCTTGACATTTCTCAACTATTTGGTATCCAACTTCTGACAGTTTAGCGGTGCAGCTTCGTTGATCAGTACATCATTTAACTTGCAGACATACCTTACTACTTTGACTAGTTAAGATACTTCTTCCTCTCTTAACCCTTGGAAAACATGATATTAACATCACCCCTGTTGCAATATCCCACATATTATCCAAGACTATGAGATACCTTTTATAGTATAGTGGTCCTCGTAGCTTTTCAGCAAGGTCAGCCTCACTTTCTTTTTTCCAAAGACAGTAACTTGCTGAAAAATCCCTTGCAATGCCTTTGACTTGTTATACTTTTGGGAAACAGTGCACCAAGCACGAACATTGAAAAAACTAGAAACTAATTTATTTCCATACACTTCTTGGCCATAGTAGTTTTTACCGAGTCCTGGCATTCTGACAATCGAAATGACATCAAGCTTGGATTCATGTTCATCACGAAGTTGGTCAATGATCCAGGCTTCTGGTGAGATGTGCTACCTTACAGTGTACTATAGTACCAGGTCAAAGGTAGACTAGAATGCAGTGAAAGAAATTTAAAGAACAGTAAAGGCAAGGAGTTTTTATGTAGAAACCTCCTTACTCAAGGGAGTAAAATCACGACCTGCACTCACAGGATTTCCAACTGTTTTCACTAATGTCAAGCAACAAGTGAATAGAGACTTCAAATACACCACACGAGATTAAACTCTTAATCTCACTACAAGTAATAACTCTATTAGTTTACCGAGCCAAAGCAATGTCTCCATTGCCCACTATATTAACTAACTCTAATTAATATAGACTTCACTTACAAGACACAAAATTAACTCTTACCGTGTTCTTGTATTTGGTACACAAAGCAAAGACTTGATGCGTTTCTTTATAGATGATAAACAGATCTTACAATATTAGCACATTACAAGCATATAAACAACAACACTTATAAGATGTCCTTGATAGCTCTATCAGGTCCCTTGATGTATGTGTGTTAAAGCTTGATTTCTTCAAAGACAAAATATCACACTTTTGAATGAATGATCTTTGTTGTTTATTATGTTGAATACATCAATCAACCAAGGATGTATTATCCGTTGAACAAACAACCTCGTCCATTATCATTGGAGGAGTACACTGTCCTTCTCACCTAACCACTGACATGATAGCTTTACATGTTCACCATTCAGACTTGGATGAGGGTGTTCTACCTTTGACTAGGTCCAGCCTTTGTGAGAATCATCAAAACACTAAAATACTACACTTCCTCTTGCTCATGACCTACTATTACCTCAATAAAAGATGATGAGGTTGACTCAATTGGCTTATCAGAAGACTTTGCATCAAGGGGGTCATCCCGATTCTTATCATCCAGGTGTAAATTGGTAACATCTTTCACGATAAGCTTGATCTTATCAGTGACACTCAGAAGTGAGAAATGACATGCGAGAGAGATTTATCTATGAAAAAAATGGAACTAATGACATGTTGTACCTCATATGCAACATCTAAAGAACGTACCTAACAATCTTTAACTACTCCACTAGTGTCATCCAATGTTTTTTTGAATTTCCCGAAAGATGATCTTAGGAATTTGAGGCTTTCTTTCACCATACCAAAATTTTTTTATCAGAGAAACTGTATAGACATTGGAAATGAGAAAATCATATATACGTCTGAGTAGAAGATTCATGAAGAGGAAACCATCATCCAAAGGAAAGCAAAGTTGAGTTGACTTTGGGGCTTTCAAAAAAATTTGTCTGGTATCTCCCTGCAATTGTTCAATTTCTAGCAAGAAGTCTGGAGCTAAAAAGTCCATTTCATTGATATTATTCTCCGAGCTCACCAGAATAGATATCTTCCTTGTAAGTACTCTAACATGTGCCAACATATCGTTGGATAAAAGTTCAATTTGTAACGATGGATAAAATGTTTTGGTATATCAGTGAGAAATATCAATAGGAACTCCATCATGACAGCTACTACACCTACCATGCGTCCTTGGATAAGAATCAGATAATGTTGAAGAATCCTTGGAGATGCTTTTTGGATTTCCTTAACAAACTCGTCTAGTTCAGTTGACCTTGGTTCTTTCATGAGCTTAGAAGTACAAATATATAGAACCTCCAACTCAAGAGGGATTATGTCGATGATTAAAGAAGTGATGTTGGAAGAGAATTGCGAGACGTTAAATTAACCATAACGAAAAATAACATCATGAACATCTCGTTTATACTCTCCAGTCCAAAGATCAAAACCAAACTATACAACTCTATGAGCAGTGAATTGGAATCAAGGATAGAGATATTCAGTACTTATTTTGTTAGTCGTGCAGTCTCACATGGAAGCAACAGTCAGAGTAGTAAGATATATTAAAGGGACTACATGTCTTGGGTTGTTCATGTAAAGCAAAAAATGTTCAGACTTGGTAGCATTCTATGATTCTAACTAGGGAGCTTGTGTGGAGTCCAGGAAATCAGTAACATGCTATGTCGTATAGTTTGGAAATGCAATGATCTCTTGGAAATAAAAAAAAACAAAGTATTGTGTCAAAAAGTTCTGTAGAGGAAGAGTTCAGAAGTATGGCTACCACATGAGCTGAGATAGTATGTCTTAAAGGACTGTTCAAGGAGCTAGGAATAGAAGTAAACTTTCTTGTAAAACTGTTTTGTGATAGCAAAGATTCCATACAGATAACTGCACATCCTATTTTTCATGAGAAAACAGAGCACTTTAATATAGATTGTCACTTAGTAAGGGAAATGTTTTTGGAAGGGCTTATTCAGACACATATAGGAACCAAAGAACAGTACATTGATCTACTTACCAAAGGGTTGTGCAAGCCTCAACATGAAGCACTGATTGACAAGCTTGGAATGAAAAATGTCTTTTTTATCTCTCATCTTGAGGGGGATTGTTGAGGACATGTAACTAATTAATTATACATGGCAATCGAAGTTGTTAGTTATTTAGAGTAGAAGTTTTTAGAAGACATTGGTAGGTAGAACAATTGATAGCTATATAAATGTATTGTTCATTGTAAGTTGCATATGAATGAAAATAGTCTCTTTCAGTTCTCCCAGTTTCACTCTTATAATTCTTCAAACACTCCGATTAATGGAGTCTCTTAACAATTTTCTTAGATGGTCATTCTATGAATGAAAATTATGTACCAAAGTGTTGTGAACATGGATATCCTAGAGGCTAGACAAGCTGTTGGGCCCGAGGCTAAACCATCTGGAGGCCCAAGAATAAGACAACCCCACATATATTTGTTTGGGATCAAGGTTGAGTAGAGATAAAAATGTTATCACTGCGGTTTTGGGAATTTAGGCATATTGTGAAAGAAATTGTCATATCCTATCATCTTTTTCTAGAGTCTAAGCTTCCTATCTCCATTTTTATCTCTAACTTTAGTGACTTGTTATTTCGATATTTTGCATTGTAATTCAATAGTTGGAAGTGTTGTCTTTGTAATTTGGCTATTAGTGATTCTATAATACTTGAGTATTTCAGTTGAGAATTCGGGTTTGCTATATTGGTGCTTTCATCCATCAGACTCCAACAATGGCTATGTTTCTACCTAGATTTAGTGGCAACAATAACTACGACCCAAAGAACTGGATTTTTCGGGCAGAGTTGTACTTCACATACCTTGGATTCTTCGAGGAGTGGCTACCTCTACCTTTGTTCTACCTTGATGGTGAATCTCTTTCCTGGTTCGATTGGTTGTTTCGGAACAAGCTATTTTTTTATCGGAACTATTTCAAGGGTACATTTACTCAGAGATTTCAACAACAAACAAACATAGATGTGTTGGGGAGTCTAGATAATTCCTCAGAGGTTCATTCTGACTACGTTAATTCTTCCCATGTGGTTTCACAATCAGCTGTGGAGTCTCCCTTTTATGCTCCCAGTCATTTTCTAAAGTCCTCTACAATTGCATCATCCTACGATGCTAGAAGCTCAAAGGCGGGCCAGGTGTTCGATAAATTGCCTGTGAAGTATTAATATGTAGAGTCAGGGGAATTGATTTCTAAAGACAATATTGATGTTGAACCTATTGAAGACATAGATACATCACAAATTGAGGATATAAATTCAGTAGAAGCGAAATTGGTAAATGAACCTTCTTCCATCACCAAAGGTCAAGTGATCGACAAAATTCCACACACAACAGTAAGTTCCAACATTCATGATATGAAAGTTAATTAATATCCATGGTTTTGAACACTCTGTATCTACAGTAACCAAGGTGTACAACGTTAGCTTGTGGGAGGAAAAGTCGCATGATAATATGGTGTTATTATAAAATTTTCCTCCACTGAATACATTTGGTTTTCTGTTTGCTTTTGCTTATCAAGGAACTGTGATGTCAAATGTGAGTTCGCTACTTGGTGAAATCGATTATTCATTTGTTGTTGCCTTATGGATTCACACAATTCCTTGTTGGCATAATTCTCCGGAAAAATATCGTGGCAGTAACCAAAATATAGAGACGCTTTGCCTTGACTTGTGCTTACCCAAATGTAATTGGGTTGATACTGAGTAAGAGTGCACTCTTCCAAATTTTTTTGTTGTCTGATATATGTTCTTACAAGAACTTCGACATTCTGGTTTTTACTCTTGGAGGTGCCACTTGGTTGACTCCAATAATGAGGCCACATACAATTTCTCTAAAGGTATTGCCACACTCTACCTATGTTGTTATTGATAAATTTTCTTCGAAGAATGGGATTTTCATTCCGACGAATGACATGCATTCTGTTAAAGTACCTCTTAACATTGAAAATGGAAGACCTACTGGTGGGTGTGATCCATTTAGTTTGAGTCCATTTCCCTTTGATCATGGCGTTAAATTTGTTACTGCACCCATTTGTTTAACTGCAATGGATCTTTGTGTATGGTATTCGAGAATAAGTTTCACATTCATGGTTCTGAAGGATTACACAGTTAACGTGGAGGCACTATAATTACAGGGTTGTTCTGTCAGGGTTTGCTTAATTTCTTATTCAAACTCTATGACCAGAGTGTGGGATCCCAAACAATCTTCATGTGTGAATTCCTCCATTTTGCAATCTGATTTGGCACTAGCAGTTTCTCTTTCTCCAAATTTTGCTCATTGTTATATTGTTGAAAGAGGTCTTTTGATGAGTCCACAAATTGGACTAATTTAGGGCTTTATTTTGATAGAAATAGTATCCTTAAATGCTTATTTTGACTCAATATCTGCTGAAAACTCTTAAATTTCAGGTATTTGAAGTTTTGGTGGAAGCATGGACATTTAGGCGCAAAAAGGAACAAAAAGGCTAAAAAGAACGAATAAGCTGAAGCTTGCGTATCGCCAAGCACACTTAGCGACTCGCCGAAGGGACGCACTCCGCCCTTTGTTCCAGTACGCGAAGCCCTGAAGGAGAAGGATAAAAAAGGCGATGAAGGAAGCAGTCGGCGCTTCGCTGAATAGTTTCGCAAAGAAGTACTATACCGCCCAATGAAACAGAGAACGACGATGCTGATGGCTAATGCAAGACGGCGACGAACTACACCTAAGGGCGAATCGTCGAGTTAATCGGTGATTCCAACTAACCTCTCCGAAAGATCCACCAGCACTATTTTCTGAAGTCTATAAATACTAAACTTATTATTAATTTTTAAAGAGTCGAACATTAATTTTAATTTTCAGAATAGAATAATACTTTTTGGATATTTTCTTTAAAGTTTGGAGAGGGTTTTGGGAGACTTGAAGAAAGAAGGATTTCATCTTCTCCAAGTTGGAAATGGGTCTTCTCCATTCTTTTTCCTTTGCTTAAATCAAGGTTCAATTTCTTATACCCATTTGATTTTAGTATCATTTTAGGTGTATTTTTTCATTTCTTGATGTGTGGCTAAAAACCCCTATTCTTGGGGTGTGATTTAGCAAATATGTGTTGATATTGTTGTTGGGTCTTGCTTGTTGATAGGATATATGTATTTTAATGGTGATTTCACCTAGTGGTTGTGGTTTACTTTAATGGGTTTGTAGTTCCAAATACAAAGCCACCCATGTGTTTTTGGCTTGCCCGAGAGGGAGGTCGTGAAACCGAGACCGCTAGACTGATGTCCTAAGGAGTGGGTCGTTATGAGGTTCTGCCCGAGAGGGTGCCCTAGTCCCATATCCTAACACTCAGCTCGAGAGAGTGAGTGGGGTAAGGCGTAGGCTGGCCTTCATGCGACAAATGAGTGTCCGAGAGGAACGCATTTGAAACGGGGTAAGTTGCCCGAGAGGGAACTTATTTCCATCTAAAGCTTAGCCTAGTCACTATTATCTTGCAAATTTCCTATCGAAGGAATGTACCCAATGATTTATCTCAACCTGTATTGCGGTCACACACCAAGAACTCTTCCCCATACTTGATTTTCTTGTTATTTTCACTATTTATACTACTTGTGATTAAACCCCCAAATCGATATTTGACACTTTTGTGTCACCCCCTTTTGATTCATTATATTTTTAATCGTTAATATCTTTAGCTACGACTAGTTAGAACTAAATTTTATATTTCTATTAATTCTCAAAACCACTCCCTTGGGACACGACCCCAACCTTTAGTTGGGTTACTATATTATTGACGATTGTAGACACTCGTACCATAGGTTAGTGTCATTGGTCACGATAAGCATCAAAATGGCCCCGCTGCCGTGGAGTGGTGTTATTTGGGAATTCGTAGTTAAATAAATGTTTTTGATTCTTTCTAGTTTTAGTGTTCCAATCTAAATTGTAGTTTTGTTTTGCTAGTTTGAATATCAAACCAGGGAACAAATGATGGAAAACCATTATGGATACCACACAGATCATTCCCTTCTGAAACTATTGAACCCAGGGAAAACCTCTTTACCTTTAAACATGAAGGGGATGAGACTATTCAGGAAATGTGGCTAAAGTTTCAAGCGGTGCTGCAACCATGACCATCTCACGGGATGACATACAAGGGGGTACTGGAGTGCTTCTATAGGGGTCTAGGACCCTAGAATAGAGATATAGCCGATCAAATTTGCGAGGGCGGTATGCTACACCAGCCCTATGAAGTTGTAGCAAAACTCTTTGATGGCATGGTAGAAGCAAACAAAGAAGCCAAAAAGAAGTAGGAGTGGGACGCACTAGCTACCCAGTTGAATGCTCTATCTACCAGAGTAACATAATCGGAGGTACAAGCCATGGGGAAAGAAAAGCACTTCTTCCTTCGAGAATGTAGACATAGGAAGAAGTAGAGAGGTATACAGGATGATGAAACCCTGTCACTCATTCAACAAAAGATTGAGGCACTTGAGAAGATGTTGAATGAGATGAAGGAAAACATCAAAATGCTAAACGAAGCGTCAGCCTCTCAGTCCATGACAATTCAACTGCAGGATGCTCAAATCACCCATTTATTGATGGGTCACTATACTCCGTTCGCTGAAGATTCACCTAATTACACCATGGGTGATTTCGAGGATGAAGAGTAGTCTTTGACTTGCGTCGTGCCGTGACGTTAACTCAGGCGTTGTTTGGGAGGCAACTCAAAACCCCATATTATCTTATATTGGCATACTAGTAAAATAATAGTGTCTTAGTTTTATAGATTGAAGTGTAAAAGGTGTCAAAGAGGTGCATAATGGCGAGCAGCAGACCCAGTTGGCGAGTTGCCGATGAAGCCGGCGATCAAATCTATTCCGCCATTTGACTCAAGGTATCTTCAAAATCTGGAGTCTGTAAAACTCAGCGAGCTCAGGACAGTTTTGGCAAATCGCCCACCTGATCGGTGACCCCAATGGTTACCGTCGTTTGAACATCCACAGTTGCTGAGAAGTTCTGTAAAAATCAGCGAAGTAAAAAAAATTTTGACGAAGCGCCGAATCACTCAGAAGTCAAAGCACTGTCACCAAATGGGAACGAACTAGATAAGCTGCAGGCCAATGCACAAAAAGGTAGCTGATTAATTACTTGAGAGTGTGGGTTGAAGATAGGCGCATTGGAATGCTAAGAAAAGTTGTACAGAGCTTGATGAATCACTCGGCAATGCACCAAACATCCCCAACATACCTTCTGCTTTACACGATATCTGTTGAAGGACTCCAACTCGAAACAGTTGCCTAACCAGGATTATTCTCTAGCTCTATCTCTGTCTTTCTTTAATTTGGCATCTGGATTATTGTTATCTACATTTGGGTTGTCTGTTTAAAATGGCGTTATATATTATTTTCGCGATTGTTTAAGCTTATGGCTTCTTCCTAATTTTAATTGACTGCAAAACGATTTTGAATCTTCCAAAAAATTATTATTATTTTTTGAAAATTTTCTCCACCGTTTGTGTTGAAAGTGGTTGTTCTCGTACAAATTTAAGTATCGGTTTCGATCAATACCGATGACTTGAATAGTGCTCTCAATTGAACGGACATGAACGTGCGGGTGCGACGAGACCAAATGAAGTTGCATAGACAATATGTGAACTCTTTGCATCTCGTTGTGATTAGCCATTTATCAGATTGATTTTCTCTAGTGATGATCATTGCACACTAGCGAAAGTGTATAGTCTTGTTTGGCTTTAGTGTCGATGCTGTGTGTGATGAGCTTACTTTGAACCTTGCATAAATAAACCTAGAATTTGCCCTGTTAGTCTGATTGATTTAGTAAGGCGTGCTTTTGAAATGATCTTAGGCAAGTTTAAAGAGTGTGAGCCAATGTGACATATACCTCTTTTGTGACTTACCTGTGAGCGTGTGAAACTCTTTTGAACACCCTTTGAGTCTTACCTTTCTTTGGAAGAAACTTGATGAAAAGTAGACATTTCTTAACCCATCACCCATAATCTTCATGAAGTTGTGGTTAGTTTGAATAGCCAACTTAAGCCAAAAGCCTAATTTGGGGGTGTGGTGAAAAGAGAAGGCAAATCAAGAAGTGCACGAAAGTCCCTCTTACCCATGATTTTGATAAAAATGGAACCCCTCCATATAAAAAAAAAGGAAAAGAAAAGACAGAAAAAAGAATGAAAAAGAAAGTTGTGGAATAAAGTACAAAAGAAATGGGGTCTCCTATCAATTCATGGGAAGCGAATAATAGGATGACTCATGAGCACTAAAGAAAATGATGAAGGAAAATGGAAGGAAGTGTTGTGAGCACCACATTCATGAGGATCTTTAGTCACTAAGCCTAAATGATCATACATTTTCACTCAGCCCCATTACAAGCCTTAGAAAGACCTTTTTGATCTTGAGCAAGCTGAACCGAAGGTTGATTGGAAAATAAGGGCAAACCTATGAGTGAAAACATGCATTGTGTTCCTCTTTTTTAGTGTGAGCGTTGCATCTGATTCCTGATCTTAAATTAATTTACCCATTTGCGTGAATATGAAATCATTCTTTGTGTGAGGGCATTCAGATACTGTTGTTGAGCTTGAACTTGCATTAGTAACAAGTATCGTGAGCATGAGAAATCTTTGGTAATGGTGTGTCACAGCTTGAAACTTTGAGTACACAATTGATCTTCGCATAAGTAATTTGAGTCTTGTTGTGTATGTTCATGATTTAGTTTTGTGTAGCACTATTTGAGACACCTTGTTGAACGGTTGAACTTGAGTTTGCTTGAGAACAAGCAAAATTTTAAGTTGGGGGTGTTGATGAGTTCACATATTGGACTCATTTAGGGCTTTATTTTGATAGAAATAGTGTCCTCAAATGCTTATTTTGTCTCAATATTTGATGAGTTTTAGGTATTTGAAGTTCTGGTGGAAGCATGGACACTTAGACGCAAAAAGGAACAGAAAGGCTAAAAAGAACGAAGAAGTTGAAGCCTATGTATCGCGAAGCACACTTGGCGACTTGTCGAAGGGATGCACTCCGCCCTTTGTTCCAGTACTCGAAGCCCTGAAAGAGAAAGATAAAAAAGGTGATGAAAGGAGCAGTCGGCGCTTCGCCGAATAGTTTCGCAAAGCAGTACTATACCGCCCAATGACACAGAGCATGACGACACTGAAGTCTAGTGCAAGATGGCGACGAACTACACCAAAATGAGAATCGCTGAGTTAATCGGTGATTTCGACTAACCTCACTGAAAGATCCGTCAACACTATTTTTTGTAGTCTATAAATACTAAAGTTGTTATTAATTTTTAAAGAGTCGAACATTAATTTTAATTTCCAGAATAGAATAGTACTTTTTGGATATTTTCTCTTAAGTTTGGAGAGGGTTTTGGGAGACTTGAAGAAAGAAGGATTTCATCTTCCCCAAGTTAGAAGTGGGTCTTCTCCATTCTTTTTCATTTGCTTAAATCAATGTTTAATTTCTTTTACCCATTTAATTTTAGTATCATTTTAGGTGTATTTTATTATTTCTTGATGTGTGGCTAAAAACCCCCATTCTTGGGGTGTGATTTAGCAAATATGTGTTGATATTGTTGTTGGGTCTTGCTTGCTGATAGGATATATGTATTTTAATGGTAATTTCACCTAGTGGTTGTGGTTTAATTTAATGGGTTTGTAGTTGCAAATACAAAACCACCCATGTGTTTTCGGCTTGCCCAAGAGGGAAGTCGCGAAACCAAGACCGCTAGACTGATGGCCTAAGGAGTGGGTCGACATGAAGTTATGCCCGGAAGGGTGAGCCTTAGTCCCATATCCTAACACTCAGGTCGAGAGAGTCAGTGGGGTAAGGCGTAGGCTGGCCTTCATGCGGCAAATGGGTGTCCAAGAGGAACACATTTGAAACAGGGCAAGTTGCCCGAGAGGGAACTTTTTTCCATCTAAAGCTTAGCCTAGTCACTATTATCTTGCAAATTTCCTATCAAAGGCATGTACCCAACGATTTATCTCAACTTGTATTGCGGTCACACCCCAAGAACTCCTCCCCATACTTGATTTTCTTGTTATTTTCGCTGTTTATACTACTTATGATTAAACCCCCTAATCGATATTTGACACTTTTGTGTCACCCACTTTTGATTTATTATGTTTTTAATCGTTAAATCCTTAGCTACGACTAGTTAGAACTAAATTTTATTTTTCTATTAATTCTCAAAACCACTCCCTTGGGACACGACCCCAACCTTTAGTTGGGTTACTATATTATTGACGATCATAGACACTTGTACCGTAGGTTAGTGTCGTTGGTCACGATAAGCATCATCTTTCCTTCTACCTGACAACTTGGAGAAGAATTATTCTTGTTTCCCTGTTGGCATGGCATGCTGAAAATAAGGCCCAATGCGGTGACATGCCTACTTTAGAGACGTGTTTGCTCGAGGTTAATATTTTCGCAAGTCTTGGTATGCTCCTGCTTTGGAAGGATAACTATGGCCTTGTCTTTGTTGCCAAATATCATTGTAGTTTTTTGTCAGCTAGCATTATGCTAATCTTTCCTTACTTCCCTCGTTGCAAATCTGAAAAACGGGTTACTAAGATCATATTCATTCATTTTCAAATGTGTATGACCAACTTCTTATTTGGTTCACTCAGTGGAAATGATGATTACTTCTTGGCTTTTGGAGCTACCAAACCTCTTGTCTCTAGATTGGCATTCCTCGTTTCAACTCAACTAATTTTCTTGGTGGGTTTAGGAGAGAGAAATTATGCTACATATTCCATTAAAGTTGTTGTCGTGCTAACCATTGGAGTGGGCATTTTTTTATATTGGAGAAGACAATGACATGCCAACAAGAAATTCAACGGATGCGAAAATACTTATCTCTTTGGTTGTTGTTTGGATGGAAGGAACGTACTATTTATTTATTCCTTGGTACACTACTCCTCTCTCTTTCCATGAGGAAACACTATGTTGTTCATCATGTATTCCTAAGATACTTAGAATAAAACTTTGAAAAACTTGGTAAGAAACAACAACGTTTAAAGAGTATTTTCAAACTAGAAAATTAAATATAGAAGAGAAAATAGAATCAGAAACAGATTAGAAACAATATAAAAATATTTTTGTCAAAGAAAGAAAATCGAGCTCACTGAATGCACAGTGTCCCTCTTAAGGAAATTATTCTCCTCAAGTACCCTAGGTTAATGGAATATATCCTTCCAAGATAGAATGATATTACTCAACGGTGTATCGGTACCTAAAACCATAGTGTCAGCGAACCACTAAACGACAGTAAAGTACACTTAGAATACTAGATTTAGTAGTAGTAGAAGAAGTCCAGAAAAATCCGTTCATTTAAAATGAGAGGAAATCCCTTAATTTATAGAAAACAAAGGGTAGAGTGAAAAGGTTTTTATTGTGCCTTACCAAAAAGGTCACAACCCTTTGGAAAAGTCACAATCTTTCAGAAAGGTCACAACTTTTCAAAAAAGTGACAACTTTTCATAAAAGTCGCAACTCTTCATAAAAGTCGCAACTCTTCATAAAAGTCGCAACTCTTCATAAAAGTCGCAACTCTTCATTTTGCATTCACACCTTTTAAAACCCAACAATCCCCCGTATGAATGGGGAATGACTCCAAGACAAAGAAACGGGCAAGTATGTGTACTTTACAAGCAAGGATCAATTGCATCTGGATAAGTAGGTTTCCCATTGAACGTTCCGTAGTGAATGATTAATATTTCAAGGACACTTCATCTAATTCTAAGTGTCAACGATCGCTAGTTAGTATATAACCTAACTAAATGAGTTGGGGTCGAATCCCACATGGAGTGGTACGTATTTGAGAATCAATCGAAAAGTATGAATATGATCAAATCAGTCATAGGAATAGACATTATCAAATAAAAACATAACTCAAATTAAGGGGTGACACGTAAGTCAAATAACATGGGTGTTTTGGTTTCAATTATCAACTACACAGCAGCAAATAATACGAAAATGACAATAATGAGACGGGTTCTTGGGATGTGATTCGATTATAGGCTAATGTAGATAAATGGGTTATTACAACTGTTAGGAAATAGTTGAATATTAGTGAATAAGCTAGACCATAGAGGAGGTAAACTTTCTCTCGAGCAATCTACCCCAAATGAAGTCAATTTCTCTTGAACATCGACAAGCATGCAAAATAAGAATAGCCTACGCCTTAGTCCATTAACTCTCTCGAGCTGAATGTGTGGAAAAGAGTTTAGGATTCACTCCCTCGAGCTGAACCCATGACAACCCAATACTCACAGACCATCAATTAATAATCTTGGTTTTAAAACCTCTCTTTCGAGCAAGCCAAAAACACTAAGTTAGAACTGCATTTGCAACTACAATTCTTTAAATTAAACCACAATTACTGATTGAAATCACTTCTAAACAACATGTAAACTAATAATTAGCAACACCCATAAACTAAATCAGCCCATAATCACATAATAACACCCTAAGAATTGGGTTTTTAGCTAGACATCATAAAAAGATAAAAATCGTTACCAAATTGAGTTTCCATCAACTGGGTAAGATTAATTACATCTTTACAAAGGTCCAAATTGAAGAATCTCAAAGACCCACTTCCAATTTATCAAAAGTAAAAAAAAATTCAATTCTTCAAAGCTAAGGAAAAACTTGTCTCAATACTCAGAGTTTTTAAAATATTCAGAAATATGATATTTGCTAATGATAAAAAGCTTCATTTTTTCTAAACTAAATGCTCAAAAATATATTTATAGTCGACAAAAATATGCTGCGAAGGACCATTCAGCACAGTAAGTCGGGCTCGCTGATCAACTCGGCGATCCGCCCTTTTATCAATATCCTCGCCTTTCTACATTGGCCTTCAGCTTCCTCAAGTTCTGTAACTTTAGGTGATCCAACACTGCATAGCAGATTCACTCGGCAATCCGTTGACTGCTCATTTCTCTCACCAACTTGATTTTCTCCTTCAGGGCTTGGCACACTGGGACTTTAGGCGGTCAAGAGGCTGTTCGGGGACTCACCAAAGGGACATGGCGATCACCGGGATCTCATTTCTACGTTCTTTCAACTCGCTTTGTTTCTTTTTGAAAATTAATGTCCATGCTTTGTTCCTCAATCCATATACCTGGAAATCAAGGGTTTTTCATCAATTATTGGCACAAAATAAGCATTTGAGGACACTAAATCATTGTAAATAAAGCCCTAAATGAGTCCAAATCTCGGACTCATCGACACCCCCAACTTGAAATTTTTTCTTGTCCTCGAGTAAAACTCAAGTTCAGCAGTTCAAAAAGGATTTCTCAAACAGTGCTACACAAGACTCAGTCATGAATGCAACAACAAGACTCAACTTACTCATGCAGGGGTCAATTGTGCACTCAATGGTTCAAGTTGTAACTCACCATTACCAAAGATTCTTAAGTTCACAATACTTGCTTCAAATGCAAGTTCAAGCTCAACAAAGGTACTCAAATGCCCTCACACAAAGAATAATTCTATATTCACACACAATGGTTCAACAATTTATAGTTCCAGAATCATATACTACTCCCACACTCACAAAGATGAACACATGCATGATTTCACCCATAGGTTTGCCCTTACTTTCCAATCAACACTTGTTACAGCTCACTCAAGATCAAAAAGATCTTTTCAAAACTTGTAACGGGGTTGAGTGTAAAGGTATGGTCATTTAGGCTCAGTGGTTGCTATCCTCATGATATGTGGTATGAACAACACTTTCTTCCCTTATTTTTCATCATTCTCATTCATGCTCAAAATTCACCCCATTATTCACTTCCCATGGACTATTGGACACCCCATTTCTTGTGCACTTTCACAATTTTATTTCAAAACTTTTTCATTCTATTTCTTTTTTCTTTTTTTTTGTATAGGGGGGTTCCATCTTTTTCACAACCATGGGTCAAAGGGGCCTTCTTTGCACTTCTTGATTTACCTTTTCTTTTCACCACACCCCCAACTTAGGCTTTTGGCCTAAGTTGGCTATTCAAACAAACCACATCTCATGAGGATTAAGGGTGAAGGGATAAAGAAAAGTCACAATTGCATCAAGTTTTTTCCAAGAAAAGGGTAAGGCTCAAAGGATGTTCAAGCAAGGTTCACACACTCACAAGGTTTGCCACAAAAGAGGTATAATGTCAAAATGTTTCACTCTTCAAAAAATTTCCCTAAGATCATTTCAAGAGCCTGCATTACTTAGTCAACCGAACCAACAAGGCAAATTCTAGGTGTCATCACACATAGTTCATTATAAGCTCATCACACAAGGCATTGGCACCAAAATAAAACAAGACTTCACACTTTTGCTAGTGTGCAATGTTCATCACAAGAGACTCATTCGATAACCGGGTAGTCACAACGAGATGCAAAGAGTTTACATATTGTCTATGCAACTTCATTTGGCCTCATCGTAGCTGCACATTCATTTTTGTTCGATTGAGAGCACTATTCAACTCATTGGTATTGATCATGATCGATACTCAAATTTTCACAAGAAAAACCACATTCAAACACAATCAAGAGGTGGCAAAATTTTTCAGAAGGGTCTAAAAATCAGTTGCAATAAAAAAAAGGAGTCACAAGCTCAAACATCCACAAAACAGTGCCAAAACACAATTTATAGCACAAAACTCAATATATAGACAAAAGTAATATTCACAAGAGGTAGGTATGGAAATACCTCACCTCACCACTAACAAAAAGCTATTTGTCCTCAAATGTAATAAAGTACTAAAACATCAATAAAAGTGACAGAGAGGGAGGTAAAGAGAAGTCATATATATGCAGTCGCTCCATATGTCGAGGCATCAGTGCTCGATGTGGCCTCAGCAGTACCAGCTCTAGTGGACTCAACCATGGTGGTGTCTCTCAAGGAGGTATGGAGGGCAGTCTCAAACATCACACCCTCAAGATCGGTGAGGTCATCATAAATGGCAACATCTCGCTCCTCAATCTGCTCTTCATCAATATTCGCCTCTATGCATCAGCTGTTATGTCATCCATTTGTGCATCTCCGGTGGTAGTCAGAGGAATCTCAGATACTGCTGGAGCACCCACTATCTCGGTTGCCTCAAATAAAGAGGTGAAGTCTGTAGACTTGAGATAGTCTACATCATTTCTCACATTTGTCACCTCAGCTCTCAAAGTCGTCACCTCGGAAGACTCCCCCTGTGACTCTCATAAGTCGTGACTCTCGCAGTCAAATCATCAATAGAAGTACGGAGAGGGGGTCATTGTAGCAAGGATAGCACTATCGATCATCCATGGTACTGCAACCTCCAATCAAGTAGCCTACACATCTGCAGAATGGGCCAAGTGTCCCATCTTCAGGATCATAGCCTGAGTAATCCTAGGGGGCTGAGATGCAGTACAAGCACCAGAAGTTTGAGAAGACGTGGAAGTACTTGAAGGCCCAGAGGTCGGGGTAGGCAAAGATGCCTCTATAGGTATAGAGTCAACATCCACCTCTAGGGATGCATCTACCAGGGCTACTCTCCTCATGTCTTCTTCCTCCTGAATGTACTCGGCCTCTATATGCCTGATATCAGTGGAGGATGTAGGAGTGACCTCAAAATCTCTTGTATCATCACGAGGAACTCCAGCACGCCGGCACAACTCTGTGATTAAGACTGGGAATGGAAGGGACATCTGGCGCTGTTTGGCCATCATGGCCATCTCCTGCTCAATAATAAGTCCCAAGTTGAGCCACCTCTTTGCTAAGATTGATCCTAAACAGGCTGTCTTTGCATGACGGAGCATGGATTCGTTATGCAAAGGCATGATGGAGCTGCTGATCAATCTGAACCAATACCGTGCAACTACATTTAAATCATTCTTCTCTATATGGACTCCCGCTTCAATCCACCTCGGGGTGGTATCAGAAATAAGTGGGGAAAGCCAGCCCTTTAGGTCATCCAGGGACTGAGTTGTCACCAGACCCTTATAGTCATGCTCGAACCCTGTGGCTCTCTCAAGGGCAACGTTTATGAGATAGCTGCAACACTCGACTTCATTACCTCAGACCATAACCGACTTCACCGGTCTAAAGGCACTGGCCTTCTTCTTCCCCTGAGGAACCAGATCACCGTAAGCAAAGTAGAACTCACGGACCCAGGTGGGGATATATGGGTCTCGAGTCCTGGTGAAGATATGGAATCTGTGCCACTGGAGTATCTACCCTCTAGGCCCTCCGTGGATAGTAGCTTCTCCTCTAAAATTGTCCTCAACCTGTCGGCTTTTAATCTATTGAGTAGCCTAGGAGGAGGAATTTGTTGTACTGGTGGCACTGGGGCCACAGGTGGTGCCGGAGCTGGCACTGTAACTGCTTGAGAGAAGGCTACTAGAGCTCTCAATGAGTAAGGGGGAGACCTAGCACAGATCTCCGCTCGCCTAGACTATAGTGGTTGGTTATCATCCGGCTCGGAGTACGTAGTTTGGGAGTCAAGGGACTCTCCCTCGCTGCCGGAGTTGTGCTTCTGAACCTCAATCATGAGCTTTTTGCCCTTTCCCTTGCCTCCTTTTAGAGGCTTTGTCATTCCCTTTATAGGAGGATTTGCTTCCCCTTCATTGATCAATATACCCCGTGCTCTTTTACGGGGTGACATATCGAGGTTAGTCCTAGCCATATCTGCAAAAACATCAAAAAGAGTTAGAATCATTTCATGAAAAAAGTTGCAGAAAAATAGCTGCAAACAGACTCACCGAACCGGTCAGCGAGTCACCGAATAACTTTGGCGCGCCAAACCGAGCTCGTCGAAAGGACTTCCTTAAAATTTTCTCAGACAAATGGTATGTCGGCGATAGTAGAGGCCTTTCAGCGAACTGCCGACAACATTCGGCGAGCAAGGACTAGCCCGCCGAAAGTTACAGTGCCTTTTAGGGATTAAGGGCGCAGAAAGGGCGATCAAGAAAGACAATCGGCGAGTTGTCGAGTGCACTTGGCGAACTCAGGCTTTTCGCAGAAAGTTACAGAACCCAAACTCAATTTTAGCATGAAATTAAAGGCGATCAAAAGGGATTCGGTGAACCACCGAGTGGTTCGGCAATCTCGATCCAGCTCACCAAATTGCCCAACGTGCCTACTTTCTACCCCGACTTCCAAATTCAACCCCGTAGCCCCCGAAAACAAAATCAAAACATGCACTCAGTCAATTAAACCTAGACCCATAAGACCCATGCCACCGAAATACTCAGATTCTCCTAGTTTGGCCAAAATTGACCATTTGATGACTTACGCCCTTAGGAATGACGTCAAATGCTCCATCATCGGGAAAATTACGTCATTTAGCACAATTAAAAGTTACTCAGACTTCACCCGACTAGACCCAACATCATTTTAGCACAACCCAATAATTTAGATCACTTTTAAGCACGAAAATTTTAGGAAATCAATGATTAATCATTTCAGGCAAGACTACGAATTCAAAACAGGCAAATAAGCACACATTTATATATCAGAGAGGCCCAACAAACTTCACTAAGATAAGAACAATTGCAAATGAGTAAAAATCGCTAAATACAAATTCAGGGTTCGTAAAACCAACCTTTAATGCCGAATAAATAACTTGAAATGCTAGGGGTAAAGATATCCGACTACAAACACAAGATTGACGACTAGGAAGCGGTAAAAACACAAAAATAACAGGAAAATAAAGTGCGGATGTGAGTTTGGAAGTTGAAAAGTGAGGGAATGTGAAAGAATTTGAAAGTTGAAACCTCTGGCCTTTAAAAACCGTCCAATTCTCGCCCATTCGACGACATTAGTTTTACTCGGCGACACGCCTAGTGGGCACTTACATCGCTGAGTTTTACAGAACCTTTAGTTAATGTGGGGGCCCAAATGGTGGACAAAGTCATGGTCGCCGACCTATTCGATGACAAACTGATTTCCTCCTGGGCTCGCCGATTTTTACAGACTCCAACTTTAGAAGTTCTTGAGTTCAATGGCGATCCAAGTTGGGCTCGCCAACCTACTCGGTGAGTCACCGACTAAGATTTTAGCTCGCAAATCACTACTTTTCAAGCACATTCCATACTTTAACCTGCACAATCAACAGACGATTATTTCTAAAACAAAAATAAAGCAAATAAAACTTGGGTTACCTCCCAAGCAGCGCCTTAGTTAACGTCGTGGCACGATACAAATCCACGCTCAAACCTTTTTCTTAGGGTTGGCCATAGTGTCACTAGGCAACCCCTCTTGTTGTCTCGGGTTTAAATGAGACGAAATCTGATCCATCTGGGTCTCCAACTGTTTGATAGAGACGGAATGAGAAGTAACCCTCTGGCTAAGGGTTGACACATCTTCTTTCATCTCTTTCAAAATTTTATCAGACCCCTCAACCTTGTTGAGAATACAAGACAGCATATCCTCAGACCGGCCACCCTCGGACTCCTTGGGCTTTTGGCCCTCGTGGGGAAGAATGTACATGTCCTTCTCCCCATCCTTTCCTTCCAAGTAGGGTTACGATCCCTCCACTCTCTATCACAATCTTTCCAACCTTCATCCCTGTTCCAACCTTGGTTGTCTAGGAAGTTCACCTCTTCATTGTACAACGTTTCGAACTTGGCCTCATCGGGATTAATACACCTAACACCCACAACACTTACATTTCTTGCACCAGCTCCCATGACATTTTTGGACAAAATGTCAAGTTGGGTCATGATCTTGGCCATGTTTTTGTCCCTTTCTTGGTCTTTCTCAAGTTGCTCTTTGGTCAATTTAAACGTGAGAGGGGAGACCTGATCTTCGCGGGTGTACCAAGCCCGATTAATTGTGGTCATACCATCCAAAAGTTGGGTTGCTATAACGTAAGGTTGTTACATCAAACCTCCCAGAGAAAGTTGGTCAGCTACACCCTTGTTCACCGAATCAAGGTTTCGGTAAAAATACTACAGCAAAACGTTGTCGGGCAAACCATGAGTTGGGCATTGCAGCACCAACTTCTTGAATCGTAGCCAAGTCTCATGAATTAGCTCATCTTCCAAATGCTTGAAGCTTTGGATGCTATCCCGAAGAGTCATCATCTTCGAAGGAGGGAAAAATCGCACTTGAAATGCGGTGACAAGCTCTTCCCACGAAGTGATTGAGTCTCGTGGAAATTCAGCCAGCCATTTACTTGTTTCTCCCATTAAAGAAAATGGGAACAACCTCAACCGAACCGACTCTTGGGATATGTTTTTGAAGGAGAACTGCCTGCAAACATCAACAAAGTTTCTAATATGCTCATGGGGATCCTCATGATTCTGCCCACCAAACAACCGTTTCAATTGCAAGAGCTGCAACATAGTACTTGTAATATGGAACACAACGTTCCCTTTAGCCGGAGGCAAGCGAATGGAACCAATTCCACCCATAAGATGAGGGTTATTAGCATTCGGCTCATTGACATCGTTGAGGTTACCGATGTCATCTTGGTGGCCCACTTGGCCACCATTGCTTTCGTTCACACTCATACACTCTGTTCAACATAGCAACACACAAACCAAAACTAAAAATAAGTAGATTCAACTATGACTGAAAAGAACAAAATTCGACTTAACCAAAGAATCTCAAACAACACCACTACACAGCAACGGCACCATTTTGATTAACGTTTCAAGGACACTTCATCCAATTCTAAGTGTCAACAATTGCTAGTTAGTATATAACCCCAACTAAATGAGTTGGGGTCAAATTCCACAGGGAGTGGTACGTGTTTGAGAATCAATCGAAAAGTATGAATATGATGAAATTAGTCATATGAATAGACATTATCGAATAAAAACATAACTCAAATTAAGGGGTAACATATATGTCAAATAACATGGGGGTTTTGGTTTCAATTATCAACTACACAACAAACAATACGTAAATGATAATAATGAGAATGGTTCTTAGGATGTGATTCGATTATAGGCTAATGTAGATAAATGGGTTATTGCAACTGTTAGGAAATAGCTGAATATTAGTGAATAAGCTAGACCATAGAGGAGGTAAACTTTCTCTCGAACAATTTACCCCGAATCAAGTCGATTTCTCTCAAACATCAACAAGCATGCAAAATAAGAACAACTTACGCCTTAATCCATTCACTCTCTCGAGCTGAACCCATGACAACCCAATACCCACAGACCATCAATCAATAATCTTGGTTTTGAAACCTCTCTCTCGAGCAAACCAAAAACACAAAGGTAGAATTGCATTTACAACTACAATTCTTTAAATTAAACCACAATTACTGATTGAAATCACTTCTAAAAAGCATTTAGACTAACAATTAGCAACACCCATAAATTAAATCAGCCCATAATAACATAATCACACCCTAAGAATTGGGGTTTTAGCTAGACATCATAAAAAGATAAAAATCGTTACCAAATTGAATTTCCATCAACTGGGTAAAATTAATTTCATCCTTATAAAGGTCCACATTGAAGAATCTCAAAGACCCCTTCGAATTTCTCAAAAGTGAAAAACTTCAATTCTTCAAAGCTAAGGAAAAACTTGTCGCAATACTCAGAGTTTTTAAAATATTCAGAAATATGATATTTGCTAATGATAAAAAGCTTCATTTTTTTCTAAACTAAATGTTTAAAAACATATTTATAGTCGCCAAAAATATGCTGCGAAGGACTATTCGGTGCAGTAAGTTGGGCTCGCCGATCAACCCGGCGATCCGCCCTTTTGTAAATGTCCTCGCCTTTCTGCATTGGCCTTCAACTTCCTCAAGTTCTGTAACTTTAGGCAATCCAACATTGCCTCCCGGAACCACTCGGCGATACGTCAACTGCTCCTTTCTCTTGCCAACTTGATTTTCTCCTTCAGGGCTTGGCATACTGGAACTTTAGGCGGTCAAGAGGCCGTTCGGCGACTCGCCAAAGGGACTTGGCGATCACCAGGCTCTCATTTCTTCGTTCTTTCAGCTCGCTTTGTTCCTCTTTGCAAATTAGTGTCTATGCTTTGTTCCTCAATCCATATACCTGGAAATCAAGGGATTTTCATCAGTTATTGGCACAAAATTAGCATTTGAGGACACTAAATCATTGTAAATAAAGCCCTAAATGAGTCCAAATCTCGGACTCATCAGTGAACATATGTCGGATATACTCGATCAATCGGTAGATGCGATATCTTTGAACCGTTGATCTTTGGTGTATACCTAGCTAGACAACCATATGTCACACAATTAACCCTTTACCATTTATGGTTCTTACGGTTGTGTTTGTTTCAGCCATGAGCAGCTCCTAGTTGCATGAGTGTATAGAAAATAGGATTTTGACAATAATTCTCCTTGTAGCGGCTTACACTTCACAATCACATAGGTGATTTCTAACCGTGTCATCATGTAGATACACTATTTGGTCAAGTCTGCCAAACTTAGAAAATCATTAAAAACTTTAAACTTTTTTAACTCATTAACAAGCCTTAATATTTTAACCTCATTCCTGAACATTGTCTTCATCATGAGAATGGATTGAGTTTATTGACAATGTCAAACCGTTAGTCACAACTTTGTTTTTCTCCTTAAATCTTGCTCTTGGGATCTCCAGTTTGCTAGATAGAGTTACTGCCATGATGACTTGTCCTAAGCCGTAAACCCATTCCCTTAGATGTTCTTTCAACTTTCTCTCTAGTTAGGCCTTTTTGTAAGTGGATCCGACACATTATCCTTTGACTTTACATAGTCAATTGTGATCGTTCTATTAGAGGGTAGATGTTTTCTAACGGTATTATGTCTATCTCTTATATGGCGAGACTTTCCATTATACATCATGATACATGCCCTACTTATTGCATCTTGACTATCAAAGTGTATGCATACTGATGCCAAAGGTTTGGACCAAAAAAGAATATCTATCAAGAAAGTTCAGAGTCTTTCAACTTATTCACCTGCCTTATCTAGAGCACCTAGCTCAGAGATCATTGTAGAGCTAGCAATACATGTCTTTTTCTGGAAGATTTCCAAGAGACTTCTTCTCCACCAAGAGAAAATACATATCCACTCGTGGATTTTACTCCATTTGATCCCGGTGATCCAATTTGCATCACTATATCCTTTCAATACTAGTGGATATTGTTATAATGCAAGACATAGTTTTGAGTATGTTTTAAATACCCCAAAACTCTTTTCATTTCCATTAAATGAGTTTGATTGGATTATTCGTGAACCGACTCAGTTTACTAATAACACATATTATATTTGATCGCGTACACTTCTTGATATATATCATACTTTCCAATACTCTAGCACAATCCAATTGTGAATCACTTTCGCCTTCACTCATTTGAAATGCAAATATCACATTTATTGGAGTCTTACCATTATTGAAATCCAAATATTTGAACTAGTCAAGTACCTTTTCGATGCAATGAGACCGCGACAATGCTAAACATTAAGATCGCATCATCAACTCCAAGATCTTTCATATCAAACTTGTTTTTTAGCATACGTTTAGTAGCATTTATGTCATTAGTGTCTCTATTGATGATCAACATGTCATCAATATACAACCAAACAATGACCGTGTGATTTTACTATAAACACATTTATCACTTCCATCATTCTTAAATCCATTTTTCAACATGGCTTGGTCAAATTTCTTATGTCATTGTTTGGGTGTTTGTTTTAGTCCATAAAGTGACTTAACAAGTTCGCACACTTTCTTTTCTTTACAGGAACCACAAAACCCTCGGGTTGTTCCATGTAAATTTCTTCCTCCAATTCTCCATTTAAGAAAGTTGTTTTCACATTCATTTGATGAATTTGGAGGTCATATACTAATAATATTAGCGTCCGAATAGAGGTAATTCTAGTTACTGACGAGAATATATCGACAAGATCAAGACCTTGTTTTTGTCTAAAGTCTTTGACAAAAAGTCTTGCTTTATATTTGTCAGCAGTTCCATCGACTTTCATTTTCCTTCTGAAGATTCACTTTGAACCCAAAGGTTTATTTTCTAGAAGAAGATCAATTAACTTCCAATATGGTTGCTCAAGATTGCATCAATCTCACTATTAACACCACCTTTCCAAAAAGATGAGTCTACAGAAGACACAAGAAATGTTACAAAATCATATTCGAACGAAGTAGATGTCCTTTGACATTTACTATGCCTCTGAATCTCTTTATTAAGTACATTCTCCTTTTTTCTTTCCAAGGTCTTTTAGACCCTTCACTAGACTACTCAAGTCTAATTTTACAGTCCACATTCATAGGTCCTATTTTAATCCTTTTGGGAATAGGAACTTGGACTTTATCTAGACACCCCCACACTTTGAAATATTTCAAGTTGGATTTTCTTCCTTTCCATTTCTCATATGGAATAGATTGTGTCCTAAACAAACAAAATTGATTTCTTTCTGAAAAGACAACTTTTTGTTGTTCCCTTTTGCAGTAAGGATAGTTCCTCCACACAAGTTTTATGGTAAACCTTAATTTATAAGTAATGCAACCATCATTTCTTCAAAGTTCGGTTTTTTTTTTCATTTTGCAATTCCATTAGATTTAGGTGAATAGGACAATAGTTTGATGGATAAATCCTTTTTCCAAACATATTTCTGCAAAAGGAGATTTATATTCTCCATCCCTATCACTTCTTATCTTTTTCCCAACTGATTTTCAACTTCAATATTATATTGTTTAGACATTTCTATTGCTTCATCCTTACCATTCAACAAATAGACATAGTCGTTTCTAATGCAATTGTCAATGAAAGTTATGAGATACTTTTTCCCACCACAAAATGGTGTTGACTTCATATCACAAATGTCAGTGTAAATCAACTCTAAGGGATTAGAATTTCTTTCAACCGATTTGTGAGAATGCTCAGCATACTTAGATTCCACACAAACTTGACATTTTTATTTATTGCACTCAAAGTTAGACAAAACTTCTAAGTTGATCGGTTTTCCTTACAAGGTTTTGTAATTGAGTCCCAAGTGTTCATGTCACAAACAGTTTGACTTAAGCAAGTAGGAACAAATAAAAATATTGAGTTTGAAAAGATCTCTGCGAGGTAGCTTTATCTCACAAATATTTGTTCCTATTTCTTACAATTTGTGTGATACAAACATTGTTTAGAGTCATCATCTTGTCAAATAATGTCCTTTTCGGAAGGACATTTCAATAACTTTCAATTTGATTGTTATAGAACTACCCATGAACAAAATTTTATCGGGTCCAATAAAGGCAATATAGTTCAAATGCTTCTTTTACAAAATATGACAAATGACTATTCACCAATATTCACGTCTATACAAATAGTTATATTTAATAGACATATATTTTCATGAAAATCACAACATTTTAAGTGACACTTTTTCATAAAAGAACTCAATCATTTTGAACAAGTATACATATAATTTGGTAGTTTCATACTAGTCATACCATATACTAGTAAAAGAGAAACTCAACGACCACAATAACAAATATACTTCAAGAATTTTGTGGGTCTAACAGAATACAAAAGTATCATCGAATATCATATCTTGTACTCCAAATTTAAATTAGACACTAAGTCTAATTTTATCTTTGTCATAAGCATAGAACCTCCCACATTTTAAATATGATCTCAAAAATATTTTTCAAGTATTTGAAAATAGCTTTTTCACATATTTTTTTCTCATGCTATCAAAGTGTCATTGGCAACATGAAACCTCTTTTGAAAATATTATTCTACAAAAGAATTATAGTGCTTCAATTCTCTTTGACAATCTTTACACAATGTCAAAGTTCATTCCATAGAGGCACAAAATCACAAACTCTAAGTCACTAGTAGTTTTCCTCTATCACAAATAGACATACCACTTAGTATTTAGAATACTAACAATAAAGACAAAATTTTGTAAAATTTGTTTTTAAATAACAGTGAAGTTTATAGAAAGTCAAAAGTACAACATTGACTTATTATGTGAAGTTTTCATATTCTTCAAACCAATAGCATAATCTAATTTATCCAGAGTAGAAAACTACAAAAGTTTTTAGTCTACAAAAATCCGATACAATCAAATTTCACATGGAGTAGAAAACTACAAAAGTTTTTTTTTAGTCTACAAACATAATTAAATATATTCTTAGATTATTACATATATATGCTTTTCTTTACAAATAGTCATTCTTAGATTATTACATAGATATGCTTTTCTTTACAAATAGCCTTCAGACTATAACATTTTGACATACTATTTTATCAAACAAAAATGTGCATCTCTCATTCTGCAAACTAAAGAATTTTAAAGGAAACACTTTTTGTCAAGGAAAATTCATTCAAAAATCATATAGTTTGTAGATCTTTTTTCAAGACATACATGATAAATATCAAAACTGTTAACTTTAAGAAACTATTTTCCTCCTTAGATAAATAATAAGAAGGTTACCTGGTGTAATCTTTAACCAAAATACCATCAATTCTTCTAGTACATTCTCACTTCGACCTTGCTAAACAAAGCACTGAATTCTGGAGAAGTAATGCATTAATCTTCTACTTCCATGATCTGTTTCTCTCAATCACTAGAATACAAGAAATACCAACATTATAATAATTTTCTTAAGATTGTTGTTCATCTTGTATTCCTAAGATACTTAGAACAAAACTTTGAAGAACTTGGTAAGAAACAACAAAGTTTAAAGAGTATTGTCAAACTAGAAAATTAAAACTAGTAGAGAAAATAAAATCAGAAACAGATTAGAAATAATATAAAAATATTTTTCTCAAAGAAAGAAAATGGAGCCCACTGAATGCACAGTGTCCCTTTAAGGAAATTATTCCCTTCAAGTACCCGAGGTTAATGGAATACATTCTCCCAGGATAAAACGATATTACTCACTGGTGTATCTGTACCTAAAATCACAGTGTCAATGAACCACTCAACGACAGTAAAGTACACTTAGAATACTAGATTTAATAGTAGTCAAGAAGTGCAGAAAAATTCGTTCATTTAAAATGAGAGGAAATCCCTCAATTTATAGAAAACAAAGAGTAGTGTGAAAAGCTTTTTATTGTGTCTTACCGAAAAGGTCACAACCCTTTGGAAAAGTCACAATCTTTCTGAAAGGTCACAACCTTTCATAAAAGTCACAACTCTTCATAAAAGTCGCAACTCTTCATAAAAGTCGTAACTCTTCATAAAAGTCACAACTCTTCATTTTTCATTCACACCTTTTAAAACCCAACACACTATCGGTCAATCTTGTATTTTCAACTACTTTAAGAATCTATTACATGGTGAATTTGCAAAATGCATTTGTGGTAATGCATTCTTTGAGGAGTTGGATCAAACAACTAACAATGATCTTCAATCAATGCTCTGGATTGGAAAACAAAACAGAGCAGATGTGGTTGCATCTTAGTTATGGAATTGTTATCTCTCTATCCTTTAATGAAATTGATGCAAAGAAGTATGTTTCACTTTACAGGAGTGATAATTTTTATTGTTGTCATGGCTCTACTTGAACCTTGAGGACAAGGTTCTATTGAGGAGGGGAGTATTGTTGTGAACACGGATAGCCTAGAGGCTAGACAAGTTGTTGGGTCCGAGGCTAAATAACGAAGAGCCCCAAGAAGAAGACGACCCAACAATAGATTTTCTTGGAATACATGTTGAGTAGAGATAAAAGGGTTATCTCTGTGGTTTTGGGAATTTAGGCATATTGTGAAAGGAATTGTCATATCCTCTCATCTCTATTTAGAGTCTAAGCTTCTCATCCGCATTCTTATATCTATCTTTAGTTACTTGTTATTTCAATATTTTGCATTGTTATTCAATAGTTGAAGTGTTGTCGTTGTAATTTGGCTATTAATGATTATCTACTACTTGAGTATTTCAGTTGAAAATTCAGGTTCGCTACACAAAATCACTTTTTTGTTTTACAACTGAAAAATCACTCTATTTTTGTTATCTTTACTTTACTTGACATGACACTATTTTTGACGCCAAATCCATTATAACCATTTTATTGATCTGCTCCAATGACCCGAACTGCTACAATTATATGCATAATGGATGGCTTCAGCTCTTCTTTACAATACTTGACATGACACTATTTAAGTTCATAATTGTTTTAAATTATTAGAACCAAGTCTTTCTACTCGAAATGATAGCTAATGGTCCACAAATATATTTGCAAGTGGATAAGCATTTTGCCCAAACGCATACACAACCCCTCTAATTTGTTCTTATTTTATTATTTTGCCATTATATCTTAGTCTTGTTGCATTTTAATCCTTCAATTCTATACCATCTAAACATAAAATATTAATTGTCTGGTTTTATTTATTTATTTATTTATGTTTTTCAATTGCAGTTTTTCATTATAAAATCAGCGTTTGTCTGTTATTTTCGTAAAAAATAATTTAAAATTAACGGATGAACATAAAAAATAAAAAATTGATAACTATTATGAGAGTTTCTCTATATTTTTGTGTGAAAAATAACCGACAAATGTGTGTCCGATTTATTTTTAAAAAATTATTTAAATTAGATAATATCACGTATTTTTTTTTCATATCCAAGCTATGTGGATTTAACTCAATACTAGCTTTGTAACTTTTAATTCAACTCAATAAGGATAAAAAGTACCCATCTTCAATACGAGTTAAAAAAAACTATTGTTCATTGCTAATAACGCAACTAAAGAGCTGCAAAAACTTGATAGACTTTATCGGATTGTCATTAATTTTTTTAAGCAAAAAATCAACACACTTTCATCGATTATTTTTCACGCAAAAATACAGAGAAACTCTCAAAAAGCGATTGTATTTTTTTAATGAAATAATCAATGTTCGTACCCCAATTTTAATTTTTTTTTACAAAAACAAACGGGCGAACGTCGATTTTTTACATTTAAAATTGTAGTTGAAGAGAATATTTTAAAATAAAGAAATCATAAAATTAGTATTTTGTGTTTATATAGTACATAAAAAAAATAGAGTATAAGGGTTAAAATAGAACAAAGTTAAGATAGAGTGCCAAAATAAAAAATGAAGGCAAGTTAAAGGATTAAGCATAAGTTAGTTGACATTATCGGGTTAATTTAGGAGGAGTTTCATCATAGTTTTACACTAATATTAAAAAAAATAAAAATTATTTCAAAATAAATAAATATATTTTATTATCAAATGGGTCCTCTATTTTATTGGCAGATCCATTACCTGTTTAGTTGACTATGGAGAGATTCTTGGGAATGTGGCCACTTTGATTAAATTTTTGTTGAAAGAACAAACTATTAGTAAGTGGGAATTTGTTTGTAGAAATTTAATTTTATAGAAAAAAAAATTACTTTCAAAATATTTAAATATTAAAACAAAAATCCTTTATAAAATAAACATAAAATTGTAAGATCATGGTATCGTGAGGTATTGACCAACTTAACCTTTTAATGGGTAATTAGTGGTGATTTGGTATTATAAAACGAGACCTTAATAATATATGATAAGCCAAAATGATCAATCGTCAACTGAAAATATCCATACAAATTAAATGGTTGCATAAGTCGATGGATAATTCATAATATAACGCAGCAACTGTTAATTATTTCAGCAAATTGTGGTAACTAAAGGGTTCATTATTAGTTTCAAATGTCGAAAAATTATTTCGAAGGTTCTGAAATTTTGAGCATGAATTAGAGGACTTATCTGCAAATTTTGGGGCATTTTCGCTAACCCGAGATTTGGACTTTTATCGCAAATAAGAAATAATTGTTTACCGAGTAGAAATGATATTTGACTGGGCAAACGAGCATGAAATTGAGCGCCAATTGAACGAGCAGGTCCGTATCATTATTTAAGACATTTACAAAAAAGAATCCGGTCATTTCACTATCGTATGAGGAAATTACGGCCTTTTTAGTGAAAGATTAACTGCTGTCTTTCTGGTGCATAACAACCATGTACTATTATAAAAATTTCAGACTGTGTTCATTTGGTATTTTGAGCATATCGGGAGTTCTAGATATCGGAATGGAGTGATTCTTACGAGTTTCTTCTTGAATTAATATGAGGGTTAGTATTCAATCTTCAATTCGACATTTTCTCATAATTTCTTTATCTGATTTTTTTTCCTATCCGTAAATCTCTTGGGAAAAATTGGGGTTTTATCGATTCGGACTCCCTTTTTGATGAAAAAGGTATATTTACGATCCTTATGTTATGGGTAAACTGATTTTAACATAAAATTATTGATTCATCGATTATTTTCATCATATTAACCGCGTACAATTTGGATTTTCTCGGTAAAGTTAAAGTTTGATAAATTGAGAATTTTGAGGTCGATCTTAACTCCGTTTTTGATGAAATTTCATATTTGAACTTATCTATGCATGAGTAAGATGTTTTTCAAGAGATATTTTATTTTCAAGTCGGGGTTTCGGATCCGAATATTTTAGGCTTCTTCAAGAACGTGGATTTTCCTTCAAATTGAGTTTGTGAATTGTTTTCAAATTGGTTTTCACCATTAGCTTCCAAATACTTTAAGGATCATTTTACATCAAAAATTTCCAGATTTGGGTATCGTTTTTCGGTATGAGACTTTTGGACCGTTTTGCCCTTTTTCCCTAAATTTCTTGATTTTGGTGTCATTGGACTCGAATTGTGATTGTGAATAATTGTTTGAATAGATTATCGTGATCCGGATTATACTCGGAAAGGAAAGGCTCAAGTCAAGTAACTTTTGGAGTTCGTTTTAAGGCAAGTGGCTTCAAAACTTTGTAAAATCTTAGACTACGCATGACTACTTTCTTAATTGTGTTGGGGAATAATGGGGATTGAGGATGGGTTTTATTTGTTGATTGAAATTGTTGTAAATGAAAAATGGGGAATAAAACGAGCTAAATATGTTATATGTGACTTGAATTTGCTGAATAAGTCATGTGATAACTGATATTGAGGGGATAGAAGAGCATGAGTAGGCTATGATTGATACAGACATTGATGTTGAGACAGATGATGTGTAATACTATGATGTGGTCGTGATATGGTTATGATTGAGACAGATGATGTGTAATACTATGATGTGGTCATGATATGGTTGTGATTGAGACAGGTGATGTGTAATACTATGATGTGGTCGTGATATGGTTGTGATTGA
>NC_064284.1:37105193-37114750 GCF_019186545.1 Solanum stenotomum | reverse complement strand
AAAAAAAACATTTAAAAATAATAATTTCCTTCGTTCCGAACACACCCATGATTTGTGTAAATTTAGATCTCGTCTCTCTAGTATATATTATGGTCCAAATTATTAAAAATTTACTAGTGTACATCTAAGATATCGCGTCTGGTCAATTTAGGATAATTTATACATGTTAAGACAAATCTAGGAACTCTTAGATCAGCGGCACAGTAAGAAAATTTTAACTGTTACTAAAATCTTGTATTTATTCATAATCCTAATAAATTACTACATATCTTTCTTAATTGAAAACCTATAAATTTAATAGTTAACGTTCTGAACTTTTGCTTCCTGTCGTTCCTTCTTCTTGTGTTTCTAATTTTTATCCTTATTAAATATGCACCTGATTAGTTGAAAAATCAATTCCCTAGAAATTGAAGGTTGGTTGGAGGTTAGAGATTAAATTCAGCATAAATGGAGAAAGGAAAATTGGGAACAAGCGAGTCATCGATTTGTCTATTATTAGTTTTACATATTTTGCAACAAAACTATTATTCCCTCTGTCCCTAATTACTTGTCCATATTTCTTTTTTTAGTTATTCCTAATTATTTGTCATTTTTGACAAATTAAGAAAGGACAATTTTTTTTACCTATTATACCTTCAATTAATTACTTTGAAAAATGTAGAACTTCTTGAAAACATTAAGTTTTTAATTCATCTACTTCATAATTAATAGGGTTAAAATGATAAACTCACTATGTCAATTATTGATTTTTTAATAGGTGTGTCAATTCAAAAGTGGTCAAGTAATTAGGAACAGAGGGAGTAGTATGTTTTACATGGCAATATTAACGCCTATATATATATATATAGGCAAATACAACTATTTTGCATGATTGATTTTATCAACCGATCGAATATTTACTGTTATTGTAATAACAATTAAATTTGTAAAAATAAATGTTGTTTTAAGTTTTATCTGAAGTTTTGACGATTAAACAAACTTTTGACCTGATCCCAAACGAAAATGAGAGTAGTGTCGTACAGTAAAACTATGTCCAAAAGTTTGCATCTACAAAAACCTATTGTGGTTGGTGCGCGTCTCCCACAAAACTCTCAGCCAGTGGAATTGCTTTGTCTGTTTGTGTCTATCCTATAATATGTCTATTCTCCACTAACACAACCAAGTTTTTGCAACAGAGATTTTTTTTTTTCAAAAGAAAAAACCTCTGTTTCAACTGAATATTGTTCAAGAACAGGAGAAGAACATGACAGAGTTATCATTGTTCTTAATTGTTGCTAGGTTTTATATATAAGTGCTTCATCTGGTAAGATCTATTCCTAAGGTATAAGTAGATCAGTTTTTCTTTTTTTCATATCAGAACACAACAAAGATTAGCTAGAGTTAGGTATGTTGGGTTCTTGAAGTCTAAATCAACTAGAGTTAGTTGGTTTAGTGGGCAATAGAGTTATTGCTTAGTTTTTGCTTGTAGTACAATTGTTATCGTAATGGGAAGGTATCAAAGAGTTTTAATTCCTAGGTTACAAGATTCTATAAGCTGAAGTTGTGCTCCTTTGATAATAATGGAGTTTGAGTTGAAAAACTGAGAGACGTGTCGTGGTTTTCTCCTCCCTTGAGCTAGGGGGTTTCCACGTAAAGCTCTTGTGCCTGTTTTACTTTGTGTCATTTACTTTCTTCACTCATATTCTATCAAGGGACCTGGTCCATTGACTATTAGTGGACACATATATTCTATCAATTGGTATCAGAGTCTGGGCACTCTATCTGTTTAACACCAACAGACAGATTCATGTGAGAATGATAGATCCACTAAATCTAGAAGAAGATCAGTCATCAACTAGGGCACCTTGTTTCAATGGCCAGTTCTATAGTTGGTGGAAGACACGAATGCATAACTTTCTAATGGTTGAAGACACCGAGTTACATGATATTTTATTGATGGCCCTCACGTTCCCACGATGGATGTAAAAGATGGAGAAGTTACACGAGTTTATTCGTAAAACTCGTCAACAATACATTGATGTAGACATAAGAAATATAGAAAAAAAAAATACAAAGCTAAGAAACTTCTAATATGTGGGATAGGAGTTGAGGAGTACAAAAAAATCTCAGCGTGTGAATCTGCAAAAGAGATTTGAGATTGTCTCAAAACTCTTCATTAGGGATTCGAGCAAGTAAAAGAGTCTAAAGTGTAAATCCTAACCACCTAGTATGAGAACTTCACCATGAAAGAAGTTGAATCCAATAAAGAGATGCATACCAGGTTCTCAGTTATCACTAATAAACTCAAGTGTTTGAGTGAACCTATACGCCCAAGCAAGAAGTTGAGGAAATTACTTAGGATTTTTCCGAAGTCATGGGCCAGTAAAGTAGATGCAATCAATGAAGCCAAGGACCTGAATATTCTCCCAATGGATGCTCTTATTGGGAACTTGCAAACCTATGAGATGCATAGAAATTAAGATCCCTCAAAAAGGGAAGTAAGGAGGGATAAACCTCTTGCTCTCAATATCTCCCAAGTGAGAGTTATGATTTTGATGAAGACCTATCCTATCTCACTCGAAGATTTCAAAAAAAAAGTGAGAAAACACAGAGGATTTTCGAAGAAGGTAGCTCTAGTAGAGTTGCAACAGAAAATGACTCGTGTCACAAGTGTGGCAAACCTGGTCACTTTATCAAAGACTTCTCAATGCATAGGTAGAGCATAAATAGTATTTCAAGTCTAGAAGAGACAATGACAAATGAAGGAACTTGGTCGCTAAGAATACAAACAGAAAGGCTATTGCTGATTATCTAGTGAAGAAGGCATTAGCTGTATGGGGAAATTCTGCTAGTCATTTGAATGAAGATGAACATTCTGAGGATGCATCTATGCGTGCAATTAAAGAAAATGAAGAAGTGTTTGACTCTATTTTTGCATTAATAGTTCATTCAGATGATGAAGAAGTCGTTGAAGAGGTAACTCTTATCGATCTCAAACAAAATCTGAATATTCTTTTTGTTAAAAATTTGAGAAAGCTAGTGAATGTGTTGATATATTCAATCAGTGAGTTGACCACTGAGAAATATATCTTGAATAATATTTATATACTACTACATTATTATATAATATATAATAATAACAATAATAATAATAATAATAATAACAGTAACAATAACAATAACAATAACAATAACAATAACAATAACAATAATAATAATAATAATAGTAATAATAATAATAATAATAATAATAATAATAATAATAATCAATAACAAAAAATCAACACACTTTCATCGATTATTTTTCACGCAAAAATACAGAGAAACTCTCAAAAAGCGATTGTATTTTTTTAATGAAATAATCAATGTTCGTACCCCAATTTTAATTTTTTTTTTACAAAAACTAACGAGCGAACGTCGATTTTTTACATTTAAAATTGTAGTTGAAGAGCATATTTTAAAATAAAGAAATCATAAAATTAGTATTTTGTGTTTATATAGTACATAAAAAAAATAGAGTATAAGGGTTAAAATAGAACAAAGTTAAGATAGAGTGCCAAAATAAAAAATAAAGGCAAGTTAAAGGATTAAGCATAAGTTAGTTGACATTATCGGGTTAATTTAGGAGGCGTTTCATCATAGATTTACACTAATATTAAAAAAAAAAAATTATTTCAAAATAAATAAATATTTTTTATTATCAAATGGGTCCTCTATTTTATTGGCAGATCCATTGCCTGTTTAGTTGACTATGGAGAGATTCTTGGGAATGTGGCCACTTTGATTAAATTTTTGTGGGAAATGGACACGTGCCATCACATCCGGATTTGGGGTGTGACATTAATTTTATAGAAAAAAAAATGACTTTCAAAATATTTAAATATTAAAACAAAAATCCTTTATAAAATAAACATAAAATTGTAAGAACATGGTATCGTGAGGTATTGACCAACTTAACCTTTTAATGGGTAATTAGTGGTGATTTGGTATTATAAAACAAGACCTTAATAATATATGATAAGCCAAAATGATCAATAGTCAACTGAAAATATCCATACAAATTAAATGGTTGCATAAGTCGATGGATAATTCATAATATAACGCAGCAACTGTTAAACTTCATTCAATTGTTAATTTTCATATTTCTAACAGCTTTTAGTAGAACAGAGATTAGCTTGGAAACAAAGAAAAGGTAGTTCTCTCTTTCTATTTCATTTTACATGTATTTTAGTGATTTGAAAGAAATATTTGGACTCAAAGGCAGAATCTCCTGTTTGTTTTTTATTTTTGCTTATTTGTGGATTATATATACATAATAACAACTAGAAAAATGGTTTATATTTTAGACTTGATAATTATGTAGAATGTATATATGTTATATATGTATATATAGAGAGAGAGAACTATCTGATAATTATACTCTTGTTTTACCCATCTCTAGAAGCTATCACTAATTTTGCTCATAACTTTAGGATTGAAAGTCAGGATGCTTATCATATGAGTAACTCTCTTTTGTCGATAATTACGCATCAATACATTGTAGTTGAAATAATTTATTTCCCGGCATCAAGATCGGCCTCAGACCCTCTTCTCTTTCTTCTATATATTGTTTTTCAATTTTTTCATGTTTAATTGGTCAAAAGTATTAGAGAATATGTTTTCCATAGAAATATAAAATTCCTTTACATTAAGAAAAATGATTTTTCTAGTGAGAATAGGAAAAATAAGTTCTATAAATACAATAACACACTAATTTATCTAGTTTATATACAAAATAAGTTTGAGATACTATTTATTTATTTACCAAACACCAAATAAAAGAGTAAAAAAACTCACATATTTTCCTTCGTACCAAACACACCCATATAGGGTCCAAGCTTGTAAAACGGAGATTCGGGTATCTAATCATGATATGTAAAGAAGACCTTTTAACGTAGTTTATGTAGATAATCTTGACTAGCTGTACATATAAGATCTTAATATATCCTCGTATAGGAAGACACTTTTAAGTTTTAACATAGGATGTGTTCGGTGAGGAAATAAATATTTTCTTAATAATTTTTTAGAAAACATTTTTTTTAAAAAAAACATTTAAAAATAATAATTTCCTTCGTTCCAAACACACCCATGATTTGTGTAAATTTAGATCTCGTCTCTCTAGTATATATTATGGTCCAAATTATTAAAAATTTACTAGTGTACATCTAAGATATCGCGTCTGGTCAATTTAGGATAATTTATACATGTTAAGACAAATCTAGGAACTCTTAGATCAGCGGCACAGTAAGAAAATTTTAACTGTTACTAAAATCTTGTATTTATTCATAATCCTAATAAATTACTACATATCTTTCTTAATTGAAAACCTATAAATTTAATAGTTAACGTTCTGAACTTTTGCTTCCTGTCGTTCCTTCTTCTTGTGTTTCTAATTTTTATCCTTATTAAATATGCACCTGATTAGTTGAAAAATCAATTCCCTAGTAATTGAAGGTTGGTTGGAGGTTAGAGATTAAATTCAAAATAAATGGAGAAAGGAAAATTGGGAACAAGCGAGTCATCGATTTGTCTATTATTAGTTTTACGTGTTTTGCAACAAAACTATTATTCCCTCTGTCCCTAATTATTTGTCCATATTTCTTTTTTTAGTTATTCCTAATTATTTGTCATTTTTGACAAATCAAGAAATAATAATAACAATAACAATAATAATAATAACAATAATAATAATAATACTAATAATAAAGAATAATAATAAATAAATAATAATAATAAATAATAATAATAATAATAATAATAATAATAATAATAACAATAACAATAACAATAACAATAACAATAACAATAACAATAACAATAACAATAACAATAACAATAACAATAACAATAACAATAACAATAACAATAACAATAACAATAACAATAACAATAACAATAACAATAATAATAATAATAATAATAAGGTAGGAGGCTCTGATACCATTTCAACTCCGGATCGCACAGTAGAAACATAGGAACCTTTACTACAACTGAGCCTGGCAAAGTATATGAAAGTTCTTACTATCCGGGTCCGCCCGGGTCCGCCCTTCACATGGGTACTCCAACGGGTAATCCAACGGATTTCTTCAGCAACTTTTCATAAACTTGCCTGGTTAAGTCATAAACCTAGTCTTACTGATTAATCTGTTATCATAATTGACACAACGCCATTTCTTTTAGTAACTTAGTATGTGATAGTTCAACACAAACAGTTTAGCCCATCATTGGGCTTATGAACATAAAGAAATAAATAAGAACAAGAATAAGAAATAGTACCTTAATAGAGAACCTTCAAGCCAAATTGCAAACTTTTATTAAAAATACTGAAAATATTACAAAGAGAGAATTTAGAGAGAGAGAGAGAGGGGGTTCTAAAACCTGCCTCTGAACTAATCCACACTTCCTCTTATATAGAGGTTACACATACTCACAACAATAATAGAAATGGCCCGCAACTTTATTCTGGCCAATAAACACACGATAAAACCGACAACCAATAATAATAATAATAATAATAATAATAATAATAATAATAATAATAATAATAATAATATTGATAGTGACAACCAGACTTTTAGATTATTATCTGATAATGATATAGCCCCTTATAGGGATATTTATAGATTCATGCATATTGGTTTAGTACAAGTTGCTTTTAAACCCCTTACATTAAGAGGGTTACCAGAAAGCTTTATAGCAGCTTTACGTGATGGAAGAAATCATAATTGAAAAAAAGTCTCTAATAGGAACAATTCAAACTAGTCTAGCTTATGGACCGGTTTACTTTAATGCTTATCCTAATTTACAAATTTCCTTACAGGATGAGAATTCATTAAGTTCTCTTATATTAAATGTTAAACTTCATGGTTATGATTATATGCCTGGCACTGAAGTTGTTTGTATATGTTATAGAATTTATTATAAATTATTGCATACTTTAAATCCTATGTGTAAAATAATTGATTTTAAAAATGAAACTATTTTAATAGAAACTAATTTTGATAAATCTAAGGTAGTTACTAGAAGACCTATTAAGTGGGAAGAAATTGATTTTCCACAAGAGTAGGTTATTGAGAATGCTACCCAACCTCAAAATAATATTAATACAGAAGTTTCTGACATTGAACAGTTAAATGATGGAACTGTTAAAATCAGATTTCATGAGCCGACTAATATGCTTATTGAGAATCGTAGCATGTCTTCTAGAATAACTAGATCTAACTCTTCTTATATTTCTCCTATCGATTATATTGTATAAGTTCCTTCCCGTGCATCTACTTCTCAAATTAGAGAAAATTATAGATGTGACAATAAAAAAATTGATAAAGATAATATAGCTCAACCAATTCGGAGAGCTAGTTCTGATTTAGATATAACTGAATCTGAAATGAATTTTCCTGATGGAATAACAGGTTAAACTTGGTTTTATATGACTGACAAAATTATTGATTTTAGTCCAGGATCTCTGGCAAGGGCTCGTATTGCTAAAGATTTTCAAAGAAAAAAATGGAAACTCTTTAGAAAATGGGTTTTCAACAACTTTAATAAAGAGGAACAACATGATTTTCAAGAAGAATTTTATAAAGATCTTATAGATTCAGGAATAAATCGTTTAATAGCATTTGTTCCATGGTTTATGTGCAAACATGTTCATAATTATATTTCTATGCTTGAAAGAGATTTTACTCTTAGTAATGGAGAAATTACTAAAGCAGTACGTCTTTTCTCCACAACAGTCTTTTCAGATTAATAAAAATGATAAGATTGTTAACTTTAATGCTTTTTCAAAATTATTTGAAAATGACACTGCATCAGTGACTGCTCAACATGTTAGTGTCATGATTAAGAAGAATAATTATGCCAATATTTATATGAGTATTTTGGGTGATCATATTGTCTCTTTACATGACAAAGTAGATAAGATTATTTCCCTTTTACCTACTAAGTTAAAAGGAAAAGAAAAAATTGCTCATAGCAGTTTAGAACCGCCTCCAGAGATTGAAGACTTCAAGATTAAAGATTATTCAGATCTTGAACATTTCTTAGAAAAGAAATTTAAAGGTGGTGGAGTCCAGCCTTTAAATGCTGAAACCTTTGAGGAAGGAGAACCTAGCAATAAAAAGGAATTTTAGGATAGTATTAATAAGATATCAGAAAGATATGCTAGGAAACCTTTTCAAAGGATGTTCTATTATCCTAGACCCACTCCCCAAGACGTTTTACTTGAAGAACATCTCTTCTAAGAAAAAGAAAAAAGTATCGCCAGTATTATAATAAATCAGATACTTGTCACAAATGTGGAAGATTTGGTCATTATGCCAAGGATTGCAGGGTCAAGGAAAAAATTAAAAGTCTTGACATAGAAGATAATATGAAGGATTCTCTTTATAAAATTATGCTTAATTCTGACTCAGAAACAGGATCAGAATATAGCAGTGAAGAAGAATCTTCAACAAGTGAGGATCTTAAAGCTCTTCAACAAGAAGACTATTTGATTTCTGAAGATGAATGCTCACCTTGTCAACAAGGAATGACATGTGAAAAGGAGGATGAAGACGATCTGTATAAGATCTATGATCAATTTAAAGAAATGAGTCTCAATGTCATTGATAATGACAAAATAATAGAGCTCTTACAAAATATTAAAGACCCTGAAATCAGGGCTCAAATCATTGATAAAATCAGTGATTCAAAAGAGAATGCTCATATTTATGATAAAAATCATATCCCCAAAGAAATTCCTACTAAATAAGGTTCATATACTATGGCAGAGGTTAAAAGTCTCTTATTAGAAAGAAGGAAAATGATAAGTTCTCCTACCACGATTAGTGATTTAAAATAAGAGATTAATAATCTCAAAGAAGACATTATACGTCTTAAAGAAAATAATGTTGTTACAGAGGTTAGGCTGGATGCAATACAAACACTCCAAAATTTGGGTAATGCTTCTGAATCGTCTTCCTCGCTTGAAGGGGAAAATGACAGCCTTGAAATTATGAAAAATCTTTATTTAAAAAATGATAAAACAAAATTTTTATACAGTCTCAAAGCTTTTACTTCTCAAAAGTTTTATACTAAAATTACTCTTTTAATAGATTATAATTATAAAAAAGAATTTATTGCGCTTATTGATAGTGCAGCTGACTTGAATTGTATTCAAGAAGGACCTATACCTTCAAGGAATTTTCATAAAACCACTTATAGTCTTCGTTCTGCTAAAGGAAGCAAAATGAATATTGAATTTAAATTACCCAAAGCTTTTATATGTAAAGGGAAAAGTTGTGTCCCTCAAAGTTTTGTTTTAGTAAAAAATATCACTAACCAAATTATTTTAGGTGTACCTTTTATAAATGATATTTTCCCACTCACTCATTGGGATAATAATAAAATTATTGGAACTTGGAATAACAAACCATTTATATTAGAGTTTGTCACTAAACCATTTACTAGAATGATAAATGAGTTAACTGCCAAATTATTGGTCTAAAAAAATAATCAAGTCAATTTTATTAAACAAGGAATTAATAGTATTGAAATTA